>NW_015506174.1:768276-796873 GCF_001515645.1 Sinocyclocheilus grahami | reverse complement strand
TATATGCCGATCCAGAGCATCCCAAACATGCTGTATGGGTGACATGTCCGGTGAGTATGCTGGCCATGCAAGAACTGGGATGTTTTCAGCTTCCAGGAATTGTGTACAGATCCTTGCAACATGGGGCCGTGCATTATCATGCTGCAACATGAGGTGATGGTCGTGGATGAATGGCACAACAATGGGCCTCAGGATCTCGTCACGGTATCGCTGTGCATTCAAAATGTCATCAATAAAATGCACTTGTGTTCGTTGTCCATAACATACGCCATACACGCTTCATCCTTGAAGAGAACACCTCTACAAAGTGCCAGATGCCATCGAATTTGAGCATTTGCCCACTCAAGTCGGTTACGACGACGAACTGCAGTCAGGTCGAGACCCCGATGAGGACGACGAGCATGCAGATGAGCTTCCCTGAGACGGTTTCTGACAGTTTGTGCAGAAATTCTTTGGTTATGCAAACCGATTGTTGCAGCAGCTGTCCGGGTGGCTGGTCTCAGACGATCTTGGAGGTGACGATGCTGGATGTGGAGGTCCTGGGCTGGTGTGGTTACACGTGGTCTGCGGTTGTGAGGCCGGTTGGATGTACTGCCAAATTCTCTGAAACGCCTTTGGAGATGGCTTATGGTAGAGAAATGAACATTCAATTCATGGGCAACAGCTCTGGTGGACATTCCTGCAGTCAGCATGCCAATTGCACGCTCCCTCAAAACTTGCGACAACTGTGGCATTGTGCTTTGTGATAAAACTGCACATTTTAGAGTGGCCTTTTATTGTGGCCAGCCTAAGGCACACCTGTGCAATAATCATGCTGTCTAATCAGCATCTTGATATGCCACACCTGTGAGGTGGATGGATTATCTCGGCAAAGGAGAAGTGCTCACTAACACAGATTTAGACAGATTTGTGAACAATATGTGAGAGAAATAGGCCTTTTGTGTACATAGAAAAAGTCTTAGATCTTTAGTTCAGCTCATGAAAAATGGGGACAAAAACAAAAGTTTTGCATTTATAATTTTGTTCAGTGTATATTAGTGCTGTCAATCGATTAAAAAAAATAACTAAACAATCACAATTTTTTCTGAAATTAATCGTGATTAATCCCACCTAACATTAAAGTGTTTAAATATACTTTTATATTGCAATAATTTCACATACAACCTTGAAATGAATGTACAAACAACATAAAGACAGTGTATTTTTCAATATTGGTTTAATGGCATCTTTTTTTTTATGACTGAAGGCCAGTATCAATGATACCAATACTGATTTCTCTATAACCCCCCCAATATTTAACCATCGACTATAGCCATTCAACATTACAGTATAATTGAGATCTATCAATTTTAACTTTTATTAGAATTTAATATAAAATAAAATAACTTCTAATTGAAGTGAACTTAAAACAATCTTTACATAAACACATTATAATAAATGTCATATTTACCTGTGCCCTTCAGCAGAAATGTACAGACTATCTGTACAGATTACAGAAATATCAAACACTAAATTCTAAATTAAATATAGAGTCATCCTTAAAGCTATACAAGTAATTTTTTCCTCTTTTTTTCTTTGTCCTTTGATCAGTAGACATCACAGCAGCTGGTTATTAGGTTATTTTGGCTGTTATTTATTTAAGAGCTGCCTCTGCTGAACGTGACGCGGATCTGTGACACGCATCATATTTTCTCTCAACTCTTTTTACCTTTACTGACCCACTTCAGGTCTTAAATTCTCTATTAAATCGGGTGTGCTAGATGAGTGAGACAGTGCTGGGCTGCTCCAGGACAGTTTTGAAAACCATTTCAGAGGCTTGTTTTTAAATGTGACTCATATAAAATATATTACATGCATGCACAGTTTTAAGGCAGCTTTAATCGCCTTTTTGGTAACTTCATGACTTTACTGACCATGACATAGCATGCATGTAGTTTAATTTGCGCTTTGATATGAAAGGATACAGACTACAGCGCGTGCCTGCGCCTTTGTGCGTGTAATTGAAGATCATGTGCTGCGAACACAGTGTTTCCGCGCTCGCTTGGCTTACGCCTGCCGCTGAAGTGAAGTGAAGCGCGCGTCTGAAACGTCTCCCGTTCTCAGTCGTTCTGCGACTGAATAAATGCACGTCTTGTCAAGAGAAAAAGTGACAGAAGCAGCAGTTGTGAGTGGGGTGGCCAACCCTAGCCCCGCCCCTGCGTTAATTGCGTTAAATATTTTTAACGCGTTTAACTGAAAAAAAATTAATCGCATGCGTTAACGCGCTAATTTTGACACCACTAATATATATATATATATGTTAAGATGCATTTTTGTTTCTTCAAAATTATGAATGTCAGTTGTTTTGGCATCATTTACAGGATGCTACACTATTAATTTGATATGTGATGTATGAAAAAACATAAGGAAAAATCAAGGTAAATGTTTTATCAACATTTTGGAAAAACGTACCTATACCTACTTTTTCATACAATACACTGCGATTTCTAGCTGAAATTAGCACTGGCAAGGAAACACCAACAGCGCTTATTTTTGCAAGGTTCTTTACACTAAAAGTAAAGTCTGCAAACTAAAACATTTTGATGGTTGCATCACATAACCAGCTCCATATGTTTGACTTTTCTTATGTAGTAAACTTGCTCAGTGACTCACCTGGTACAGCATTGTACTTGTGATCATGGCACTTGGTTGTGACACCTGTGAAACATAAGTCATTATAAAACAGATCAAAAAGCCCTGTAGAAGCAAGCTAAATGGCATAGTTGGCTTTGTTCATCCCTTTTCTTAATGCTATCAGCTAGGTTTAGTGTAGGGTTTAGGGGGTACGTTATTTTTAAACAAGATAAAGCATTAACGTTTAAGCACTACTCACCTGACATTTCATTTCTGAATTGCCGCGATATGTACAACTATCAGTGTAATAAAATTACTAGATTCATGTGCATCTGATTCAAATAAACAACACACACTTTTAGCATCACTCACTTGACATTTTGAAGTAAAAGTGTCACAAAACATACAAGAAGCAACTTAATCTATATTTACAGAAATGCTTACAGATTTTATTTATTTTTTCTTATAGCCTATGTCATGCCCACCTGAAATTGGCCTGACAACACAAAGAGCCTCATTCTGCTCTCAAATCACCCTTGACAGACATAATTTGATAAACAAAACGTGAAGGAAAACACAATATCCATAAGTACTTAACAAAAACATGAAAGCATTCAAAGCACAAAAAAAGCATGTGGTATGAATAGTATGCAAGTATTCAACAGAAACTGAAAGTAAGTACACTAAACATAATAAAGACAAAAATCTTTGTTCATTTTCCAGTTTTCTCTCTACCGCCTGTTTCAGCTGCCCAGCACAAATCATTGTGACTTATAAGCATATTTGCTTTTCAGACATATGGCACACATGCATACACACACACATACACAACAATCCACCTGCACTCAGAGTCCCACAATCAGCCTTTTATTATTTTGTTCCTAATGAAAGACTGCTGATCTATCATAGCCTCATTAATCATTGAAAACTGCAAAAAAAGCCATAAGTCATAAGCATCACATGCTTTTGTACGGGTGGCTTCAGAAGTCTGCTGTGGCAGCAAAGATGCATAAATATATATTAAGCTCTGCATTATGTTAGCACATAAAAATGTATTTATCTATCCTTCTGGACTTCTAGATGGATGGTCTGGTAGTATATAGGTGTGTCTGTTTTATAACATTTAGAATGTTTATAGTAGGACTGTCACTATCCAGTTTCAGCTGTTCATTATTTATAATACAGAATTTAGCACATCATTCATTGAAAAACATTAAGCTATATTAAATACAGGAAAATAATTGTTTATTGTTAGTTCATGATGCATCCCTTAACATTAACAAATGTACCAAATATTACCAAATGTCCTTATTAATTAACAGCAAGTACATGTGACTTATGGCACATACCAGTTTTTACACATGTTTTTACACACTTTTTTTTTTTAAAGCGCAGCGCTGAAACCCTATTGTAATAAAATTCTCAAAGATCAGCATCGCATATAACTCTTAAAATGCTTGTCATAAACTCAATTGTCTTATACACTGTAAAAAATATGTGACATTTACGGAAAAATACAGGCTGCTGTGGTTGCCAGGACTTCACCGTAAAAAATATGGTAGCAATATTTTAGGTTTTACAGACTTGACTTAAATTCACAATAAAATACCGTATTTCATTAACTGATGTAATGTTAATAAACCAACATATTGAAGTACTAATATCTGTTTTGAACTAATGCACTGAATGCACCAAAAACTGGTGGTGATGAGAAAGTCACATGATGAACCAAAGCTCATCACAAATAGCTTCTTTTCTACGAGCTGAGGAGGGCAGTACTTATATATAGAAGGTGCATTCATTCACACAAACACTAAACCCCATCATGGTGACACATGATAATGAAATAATGCAATACACATTAATTTAACAACATTAGATGTAAGATTAAACCCTAATGCAGGCATGTGCAGCCCTGGAGAACACGTGTCAGCCCTGTGGCAGTAAGGCTTGTAAAAATGTCTAAGAAAAAAAACTAAGAAGAAACATGTTATTTCAACAAAAAAAAACATCAAATATGAAGTGTCATGCAGGGAATTCTGGGAGTGTGAATTTACGGTTTTTCACTGTAAATTATACAATGACTTTTTATTTTTCACTTCCAAAAAACATATTTTTAACAGTATTATACTGTAAAATTACATTAAATGTAATTGCATTTATTCACCGAATATAGTATGGAAACTTACTGTTAACTAGTTAACAGGTTTTTACTGTAGCATTTTTACAGTCTTTTACTGTTAAAATCACAACATTTTTTTACAGTGTATCATTAAAATCCTTGGGTCAAGACAAACAAGATCAATCAGTATTAGTGTTCAAAGTGCCACGGCTGTCTATGAGCACATTCATGTATCTCGAAAAACATTGCCACCATCAGCCAATGAAGTTTGAGCACCTATTAGACAGGGTTAATAGAGGCCGATCGGAATTTAATTTGGTGGGCATGTTTCACTTAAGGCCCTAAAGGTCTGTGATAAATTTGAAATAAATCAGCACACAGTATTCATATCATATGATAGATGACCTCATTCTGAACAACTTTGCCTCAAGAACCACTGCTGTCAATCAAATTGTTAGTTAATTACTCAAGATTATTTAAAAACCTACTTTGTGATCTAGTCCTAGGTTTTTTGCTTTACCTCAAGAATGCCTTAAAGGGGTCATATGATGTGATTTCAAGTTTTCCTTTCTCTTTGGAGTGTTACAAGCTGATTGTGCATAGATAAGATAACCAGCTTCATCACTGTGTCTGTCACGCGACTCTGTTCCCCTTTCGGGCTCTGTCTTTGCATTTATTGTGAAAAACGAAGCTCGCGATTATGGAAAGGGTCATTACATTTCTGACGAGTGCTTGCGGTGTTCGGCCAATCACAATGCACGGGGTCAGCTGGCCAATCAGAGCAGACTGCGCTTGTCGGAAGGAGCGACTTTGTAGAAAACGAAGCGTTCCCCCGAGGCGGGGCATAGAGGACCTACAATAATGTACAGTATTTGAAAAATAATGTGTTTTTTGAACATTAAAGCATGTCAACATATTCTGTTACACCAAATACACAAAATAATGATCTTTAAAAAAAGCATCATATGACCCCTTTAAAGCGCTTGAATCCCAATAATCACTGCTTGCAGCAATTTTTTATTTTATTTTCTCACAATTGTTTGAGAAAAGAGGAACAGCCTGATTTAGAGGGCATCACTTTCAGGTAGCCCACATAATCCTGTGAAGCTTTTTTGGATGTTGACGCTAATAATGACATCGAGAATTTAACCACCAACAATGCATCTAATATTCTCTCTGACTTTCCATGTTCGCTTACAAAAATTAGCCATGGTTTTACAAATAAAACCAAAAATTATGGTTCTTGTAGCCATGTATGGTAACCACAAATTAACCATGGTTTTGTTACTTCGAATAGTTTACAATGAAGTATGAATATATTTTTTTGTGGTTATGAAATCAGACCTAAGCCAACAACAGCCTTTACAATTACTTAAAATGTATTATATAAAACAATGGGTCAATAATGATAGGTTAATTATTAAGTGGTTTCATTGAATAACGCTGTTAAAATACATAATGTAATACAAAGTAAACAATGTATGTACATTACATATTACAAATGCTTGCAAAGGGAGCCAAAGGCCTGGTAACTGCTGCAGTTACACTTACAGGACGATCAAGTCCTTAAACATTTAATTCAAATATCCACTTAATCTTTAATTTTGGCCACCTTTTTGCAAAAGAAATGCAACAGCCTTAGCCCACATAATCCTGTGAAGCTTTTTTGGATGTTGACGCTAATAATGACATCGAGAATTTAACCACCAACAATGCATCTAATATTCTCTCTGACTTTCCATGTTCGCTTACAAAAATTAGCCATGGTTTTACAAATAAAACCAAAAATTATGGTTCTTGTAGCCATGTATGGTAACCACAAATTAACCATGGTTTTGTTACTTCGAATAGTTTACAATGAAGTATTAATATATTTTTTTGTGGTTATGAAATCAGACCTAAGCCAACAACAGCCTTTACAATTACTTAAAATGTATTATATAAAACAATGGGTCAATAATGATAGGTTAATTATTAAGTGGTTTCATTGAATAACGCTGTTAAAATACATAATGTAATACAAAGTAAACAATGTATGTACATTACATATTACAAATGCTTGCAAAGGGAGCCAAAGGCCTGGTAACTGCTGCAGTTACACTTACAGGACGATCAATTGACCAAACATTTAATTCAAATATCCACTTAATCTTTAATTTTGGCCACCTTTTTGCAAAAGAAATGCAACAGCCTTAATAATTTCTTCAACAAAAACATGTGGACATCACAACCCGTACAAAGAATTAACCATGGTTTTATCGTAGTAAAACTGCCTAGTTTTATTTTGCATGGATTCTGAATGCTTGAGACTAAAATCAATCAGACAACTGTATTAATAAAATTATAGCCATATGTAACTGTCTAGTGCTACAACTGTAATTTGTAAATAATACAATATGATTACAATTTATATTTTATTAAAGGTCTGTTTGGACCCCTATAGGTGTTTTTTTTTACAGCCATAATATTTGGGGGAGGGGACACAATACAATTATGCTTAGGACACCCATTTGGCCAGCAGCGGCCCTGAGATCCCATAATAATGTAATATGGTTTTACAGTATACAGTCATGGCCAAAAGTTTTAGCAGTGACATACATTTTGTGTTTTGCAAAGTTTGCTGCTTCAGTATTTGTAGATTATTTTCCCACATGTGTCTACGGTATACTGAAAAAAAATGATAAGCATTTCATAAGACTATATCCCATAAGTTCATATTTAGATATGTCCCAAATAGTCGGAAGGGAGCTTCATCAGAGAAAATAACTTTGCACCAGTCTTCTGCTGTCCAACCCTGTTACTTCCTGCAGAATTTCAGTTTGTCCTTGATGTTTTTCTTGGAGAGAAGTGGCTTCTTTGCTGCCCTTCTTGACACCAGGCCATTGTCCAAAAGTCTTGGCCTCACTGTGCATGCAGATGCTCTCACACCAACCTGCTGCCATTCCTGAGCAAGCTCTGCACTGGTGGTGACATGATTCCGTAGCTGACTCCTCAGGAGGAGACGGTCCTAGCTCTTGCTGGACACTCTGGGACGTCCTGAAGACTTCTTCACTGCAGTCGAACCTCTCTCCTTGAAGTTCTTGATGATCCGGTAAATGGTTCTTTCAGGTGCAATATTCTTTGTAGCAATTTCCTTGCATGTGAGGCCATCTTGATGCACCACGATGATGGCTGCACCTGTTTCTTTGGAGGTAACCATTGCTAACAAGAACAGTGATTGGAAGCACTTTTTCCCTCCTTTTATAGCAATCAGTCTGCTCTTACAATCTAATTAGTATGATAGTGATTTCGCCTGACTATTACTCATTTACACTTTCACATCTGCTGCTGATATGATTAGTCAATTAATGTTAGCTGGCCATTTTGTGTCAGGATCAAAAAAACAGTGAAATATTTTTTTTTTGTGAAAAGTTAATTTTTTGGCCAATTAAGCTTTTAGCAATCATTTAAAATGCATCTGATCACTCTACACAATAATCTAGAAACAATGTGAATGAACACCACAACAGCTTAAGCTGCAAACTTTGCAAAACACAAAATGTATGTCACTGCCAAAACTTTTGGCCATGACTGTTGTAACAGTAAATCTGATATTTTATTAGATAAGATGCTCAACTGCTGAATAAATCTAGAACATTTAAACATTTAAAACAACAATATGACATAAATAGTTTGCATTGCTGCCCATGATCGCATCAAGGATCATTCAAATTTCTATGTGCACAGTAAAATGCAAATGTGTAGGAAAAATGCTACGGCAAATTGTTGTGTCATCTAGTGGTTTGGAGGGGGTAATATACTAATAAACCTTTTACCCCATCACATCTTTAGTCCTGTTGTACCCAATGCAGTGTGAAAAATGTTTTTGCGACATTAGGTGCTTCCATTTAGACAGATTCATTTTAATGATAATGATTTAGCTTTGTTGTGCACAAGCCTGAATCAGAGGCTTCATGGAACAGAACCCAAAAGTCCAGCACCATGAGCTGGGCTGTAAGTCACATGTTTATGTGTTATGTAGGGTTGCAAGTGTTTCATGCTATGTAGGAACTGGACAAACACGCGCCCATCCATTGTTCCATGATTCACAATCAGTTCATCAGCAGACTTCTCTGTCTGCATACAAAAGGGACATGGAGAATAAATGACTTCCTGTTGGTGGTGAACAGGCCTGGAGATTAGGAAATGGCCATCCTGGATATCTCCTCCAGCAACGGGTCATGTTCCATAAGGAGAGCATCAAAGGCTCAGCACCTCAACATTTTTACAAGCCTTACTGCCACAGGGCTGACACGTGTTCTCCAGGGCTGCACACGCCTGCATCCTGCAACAGCCGAGATTGTAAAAAAAAAAGAAAAGAAAAAAAAAAGTGCATGTTGTAAAGATTCAGCAGCCTTCTAATGGCATTTAACAGGTCACATGGACAGGAAACACATAAAACCAAGACTCTGTATTCATCTTGAGTAATGTTTGTCCAGTCAGATGGCCTCTTAAGTAAATGCGGCTACTTCCCAAACTGGTGTTATGGTCATTATCCCATGTTTTTATAGAAGGGCCTTCTTGTACAAAACTGACCTGGTGGTTCCTCATTCTATATACCATCTTCCTTCCTCCACTGCTTCCTTCTTCCTCAGTGAAAGGTGCACATCTCTTCCACAGGATGGAGATTTCTTCCTGCTTTCAGTTGTTTGCCTCGGTCTCAATCCTTGGCAGATATATGGGCTACAGTGTTTGTTTAGTCCGACAAGCTATTTGGCCTTGCAGAGGAAACCTTGAAAAGAGCTATCATTGTTTGGACAGATACCGGGCACCTCCAGAAGGCACACATAGGAGAACAGTTTACTCCCTCTGAGAGTATTTACGCTCAGTAGATGAATAGCTCTTGAGCAACATGAAGTCAGTTTGTACAAATCTAATTCCAATAACTGATAGCTCAACAAATTGAACCTTTGTATAAAGGTGTGACATTGTGTAGTGGATTAAGTACATCACAGCCTAAAGGATTAGTTCAGAGGTCACCCATTAACTGAATGTGACCCAGATACCAACTTACTTGGACCATGATTAATTTCTTATGAATGATGGCAGAGACTTTTTTTTACCTCAATGGTGACACAGATGCAGCATCTGATCAAGCATAGGCTCCAGTATATACTTTGAAAAAGTGCAATTTCTTAATGCAGCACAATCTTGGAGAGACTATTTCTTTATTTATTTCTTGAAAATATATATATTTTTTCATTTCTAGCCATACAACAGAAGTTATGATTTTTTCAGACTCCATGGATTAGTTCGAACACTACGTTATACTTCGGTTTCTCTGGGAGTGTAATGAATTAATTGGAGCAGGTTAAACAGGGTTGGGTTAAGCAGAAGCATAAATAACATGCAAAACAAACAGGGTTCGGCTAATATTGGTTTCTGTTGCTAGATGTGCATTCTGGCTTCCAAATACATTACAACAAGTAAAAAAAAAAGTGGACAAACCATTCACTCTTTTTCAATGCGAATGCCGTATGATGGAATATGAGCATTTATTCCGTCATCATCCAGGTGCTGATAGCGCGTGCGCACAGGTGAGACCTGAACAGCACACGTTGATATCTGGGTTTAAGCTAAACTCATTTAAGCTTTGCCAGTTTAAACATTTAAGAGCCAGAGGACATGAGCTCGCGCCAGCAGTGTGAAGATTTGTGCATGCGCTCATCTGAACCGCGCAAACCCGCGCCTCAGAACGCATGCGGATATTAAGCTCTCTCTGTAGTATTGTGTTTAAATGGAAAAATTCACACAAAAATTGTCAAAATGCCCATCTTGGTAAGTATCCTATATAGCAGACATAGCTGGCTGAACGTACTTACAGTGTCTTAAAGTGACAGCACTTTCTTAATATTAATTAAACAGCAACAACAAAGAAATCACTCACTGCTCTTGATTGAATAGCTTTTGCAACTTTAATAAACATTCATCTTTCATTTATACAGTCAAATATGCGATGCGGTTTTACATTTCATTACTTTATTCAATTTCTGTACCTAAAAACTCATGTTAGAACCTAAAAAAACCCTGAAAATCACTGATTATTTTGTGCTGTTGCTTGTAGTTAGATAGATTATTCTTATTTTCTTTATTTTTATTTGACAGTATAGTTTTTGCCTAAACACAGCACATACCGAACCATACCGAAACCATGACTCAATCGATAAAATCGTGATACAAACCGAACCGTGAGTAAGTTGAACCGTTCCACCCCTAATATGTATGTGCTCACTCACTCTGTAAGCTAAGTTGTGCACAGCAGATAGGAGAACAATAAAAGAAAAAGAAAAAGAGAGAGAAAGAAATGGTTGTTAAATGTAAAATTTATAAATGTCTGCACAAAATGTATAGCATGTATTTGTATTTGTTTTTTTCACTCAAATTGCATATATATATATATATATATATAAAAAACACTAAAATGTATTACCAGATTAGAGATATTACCAGATATTGTCATTTAATTCAATTATATTAAACAATTTTTAACTGTGGCTAAACTTTCCAAATATTTTTTATGTCTACACATCACATACAGATTTATTCTCAAATGTATTCACTTTTCCATCCTATTGTTACACCATGTATTTCAGTTTTTACACAGATGGGATTTTAGTAATTAACAAATTACTTACAAACCACTGTACTTTACTGCACTATTTGTTGTTGTTTTAGTTTGCATCAAATTCACAAGGCATTTTGCATTTTATATATAATGCATGTTTTAGCTAGGCAGCATGTTTACTATTAAGATCAAATATAAGTGGATCTGAAACAACATGCACAATGGTGATGCATGAGATTATGTAATTATGACAATATGTTCAGTGTGCTAATTAGCAACAAACATCTTGTATCAAACACCTCAACAGCACAAGATTGGCAGTGTGCTGTGTGTGCCAACAATTTTGGAAGTCCAGCCAAAGATGAAATCGAAACACCAAAGCAACAGACTAGACTTTTCCACCTTTTAACATAAAGTGGCTAAAATTACTGTAAAGCTGTACCTGTTTAACCGCAAGTGTGTAGGATGGTGTTGTTCTGCGAGTTCCCACCCAGTGACTTATTCACACATGCTGAAATCTGAACTCCTTTTACAGTACATCATGCGTCATCCATTTATACTCCCACTAAAATGCATTCAATTCAATAATTGAACTGAATTACTGCTGCCAACATCAAACAGCTTTGAACAATTACTCCGAAACCATAAATTAATTTAAAATGAACCAATATTTGATTGTTTTTTCTGTCTTTGATAGAGTATATGTAGTTTTCTTTTCCAAAAAGAAAGACAGAAAGAAAGACTCATTCTAATGCAGTCACTTCATGAATCAAATGTACAGGAACAGGCCGTTTCCAGGTGTCAGTCATTCTGAGATGTACGAGTGCTCTCAGGAGCATGACTGGTATCAGTGCAGTGACCTTCTGCCACCCACAGTCAGAGGAAATGATGCAACTATGGCCTCGGCTCCTAGCAGTTCTCTTCTGTGTGGTTAGAGCCGCAGTGAATTGATGAGACATGCAGCATGCATCAAGAGCATTTATCAGGGTTTGTACTTTAGCTCTAACAAAATCAGTGGGATAGAGGTCAGGGCACTCATTTGGTTGACAGAATTTATTAATCCATTGGTTCTCTACTAGGTTTGCTTCAGGACACATATTTTACAGTAAACATGAAGTGTCAATCTAGCACAGTATTTTTTTTCTTTCTTATATAAGCTACCCTGCAAAGAACATCTTGCATTAACCTGCCTGACTTAAACCATCTTGCATTAACCAGCTTGTTTTGGCTTAGTGCTAATCTAGATGGTGGACCAGCAAAATTTAGCTGGTGATTCTGGTCAACCCAGGAAGTCTCTCAGCATCCAAAACACTATACAGTATATGTGGCTTTCACTGATGATATGTGCAGAATTGTTGTATTTGCTCTTCCTCCATGATATTTATTTCATATGAGACTTCTGAGAGTCTGCGAAGTGCTATTGTAGCAGGAACATTTATTTCATGATGAATCACAGGAGAGTGTTATGCTTTAAAAGATAGAAACCGTACCACAGTCAGAGATAGAGAGAGAATCAACTAAAAGAATTGAGGTGTGTATTTTGGCAGTCTTTTTCAATTGATGTTTCTGTTAGGGTGGAAGTATATGGGATGATATTAGACTCAAAATGATTAATAGATGCACGCACAATTATCCATGTACTGCATACATTTTATACATGTATCTTACTAACCACAAACAAATGCCTTTCAATTTGAGTCTGTGGAATTCGGGAGTAAATGATTGTGCAGCAATTTGTACAAATACAGACATGTTTGTGAATAAAAATGCTGTTCTGCATTAATATATCATAAAATGCTCATGCAAAAAGGAATCCGTGCATATGTGGATCAGGTGACACGCGTGCATTCATTGATGTCTAGTTCGAGTCGATCTTGTTCGGTTAATTTGGATTTTGAGTTGGACAAAATCCTGACTGAAAAGGTTCAAAAAGACCATTAGCGTCTAAATATGATCTCAAATGTGAAGCCACTACTTTTTCAAGCAGTTTACTTAAGAACGGTGAATTTGAGATTGGCCTATACTTATTCAAGTTTAAATGATCAAGGCCTGGTTTCTTAAGAATGGGGGTCACTGCAATTCAGCTGGGACAGTGGCAGAGGCCAAGCTACAGTTTATCATACAGTATGTGTTATAAAAGGTAAAACCTCAGAAGCACACAACTTAAGTAAGACAGTAGGGGCAGGATCAAGCTGGCGGGATGTGGGATTAGACTTCACAATTAGATCACTTACAGCAGTAGCAGTAGTTAGAGAGAAAGCAGAGAGAGAGTTTGTTGGGTGAACTGTCATCAACTTAACGATTAAATCACTTGTAAGAGTGGTGTCTCTAGTAATGGATTCAGTGATTGACAAGTTTTTCTGAAAAAAATTTAGAATAGTCATTCACAAGCATCTCAGAACCAAAAATAACATGTTGTGAGGGGTTAGTGAGATTTTTGACCATAGCAAAGAGTGATTTGGGTCTGCACACAGAATTATTAATATTACAGGAGAGATAGGAGGATCTTGCAGCATCGAGGGCTTTACGGAAGTTAAGGAAAAGTTAATTAAAAGCCAGGGAGTGTACAATGAGTCCAGTTTTCCTGAATATTCTTTCCAGACGATGACCTTGAACTTTCATCACTCTAAGTTCAGGAGTAAACCAGGGTGAGACATGAGCAGATGGAACCAGTCTAGTTTTAAGTGGAGCATGTTCCTCGTGTATTTGAGAAATAACATTATCATAGATAGAGATAGAGATTTCTGATGGACAGTTAGAAGATACACATTTTGAAAGAGTAGAAGCCCTTATTGAGGCAGAGAAAGAAGTTGGATTTTAGAGAACTGATTTTACGGTAGGTAAGTATTTTCTTCATAGGTGATCTAAATATTGGAAAATTAAAACTGAAGTTTGAGTTTATGATCAGAGAAAGCAAAGTCAGACCCAGTAATAAGTACATTAAGTAAGCTAGACATACAAATGTGCATATGTAAATCTTCATTGGCAGGCAAATATTTTGTACAAACGCAGTTTAGATTAACCTTTTTGTTGTGACTGTCTCTTGTTTAGGAAAAAAAAAAGTATTTCAGTGGAAGGAATTTCCCCTAATGACCTTAAGAGGCCTTGAACTTGAAGTACATTTACATTTAGTCATTTAGCAGACGCTTTTTCCAAAGGAACAATGGAAGCAATCAAAATCAACAAAAGAGCAATGATATGCAAGTGCTAAAACACGTCTCCGTTAGCTTAACGCAGTACACATAGCAAGGTTGTTTTAAAATTATATAATAAATAAAAAGAAAACAGATAGAATAGAAAAATAATAGAGCAAGCTAGTGTTAGAGGCCTTTTTTGTTTTTGTTAATTGTATAATAAATAAAAAGAATACAAATAGATAGAATACAAAATGATCAGAAAAGCTAGTGTTAGTTGAGATGGAAGAGATGTGTTTTCAGCCGATTCTTGAAGATGGCTAAGGTCTCAGCTGCTTGGATTGAGTTGGGCAGGTCATTCCACCAGGAGGGAACATTTAATTTAAAAGTCTGTGAAAGTGATTCTGTGCCTCTTTGAGATGGCACAATAAAGTGACGTTCACTTGCAGAACGCAAGCTTCTAGAGGGCACATAAGTCTGAAGTAATGAATTTAGGTAAAGGGGTGCAGAGCCAGTGGTGGTTTTGTAGGCAAACATTAATGCCTTGAATTTTATGTGAGCAGCTATTGGTAGCTAGTGCAAATTGATAAACAGAGGTGTGACATGCATTCTTTTCGGCTCATTAAAAATTAATCTTGCTGACGAGTTCTGGATTAATTGTAAAGGTTTGACAGAACTGGCTGGAAGACCTGCCAAGAGAGCATTGCAATAGTCCAGCCTGGACAAAACAAGACCCTGGATAAAGAGTTGTGAAGCATGTTCCGAAAGAAAGGGCCTGATCTTCTTGATGTTGAATAAAGCAAACCTGCAGGCCCGGCCAGTTTTAACAATGTGGTCTGAGAAAGTCAGCTGATCATCAATCATAACTCCAAGGTTTCTGGCTGTTTTTGAAGTAGTTATGGTTGATGTGCCTAATTGGATGGTGAAATTGTGATTAAATTATGGGTTTGATGGAACCACAAGCAGTTCTGTCTTGGCAAGGTTTAGTTGAAAGTGATGGTCCTTCATCCAGCAAGAAATGTCTTTTAGACAAGCTGAGATGCGAGCAGCTATCATCGGATCATCAGAATGGAATGAGTTGAGTGTCATCAGCATAGCAGTGATATGAAAAGCCATGTTTCTGAATGATAGAACCTAGTGATGCCATGTAGACAGAGAAGAGAAGTGGTCCAAAAACTGAGCCCTAAAGCACCCCTGTAGTTAGATGTTGCGACTTTGACACCTCACCTCTCCAAGATACCTTGAAGGACCTATCTGAGAGGTAAGACTCAAACCACTGGAGTGCGGTTCCTGAGATACCCTTTGCCAATAGGGTTGACAGGAGGATCTGGTGGTTAACCGTGTCAAAAGCAGCGGACAGATCCAGCAAGATAAGTATTGAAGATTTGGAATCTGCTCTTGCCAGTCTTAAGGCTTCAATAACTGAGAGCAAGGCAGTCTCGATTGAATGTCCACTTCTGAAACCAGACTGGTTGCTGTCGAGGAGGTTGTTCTGTGTGAGAAAGGCAGAGACTTGGTTGAACACAGCTCGTTCAAGTGTTTTTGCAATGAAAGAAAGAATGGAAACCAGTCTGTAGTTCTTTAAAAGAGATGGGTTAAGGGTGGGTTTCTTAAGTAGTGGGGTTATACGAGCGAGCATGTCTAAATGCTGAGGGAAAAACACCAGTGTGAAGGGATGTGCTAATATTAGTCCCATGCGAATCGGCATCTCTGTGATTCGGCCAGCATTTGGCGGGTCGTATATCATTTTTCGAGGTTTTTGTTTGCTGTGCGCCTTTTTATCCATCTTCCGCGAAGAATGGAGCTGCGTTGGAGTGTTTGATAGTTTTGTGGGTGCTGTCATCATATCGCTACACCATACAATTTGCAGAAAGAGAAAGCTGAAAAGGTTTTGAGGTTAATGTGTTACAAATAAATCAAGCATAAAGCTTGAGATATTATTTTAACCTGCTGAAATGTAAATGACACAGCGCACGAAACTATATTACTTTCTTTTTTTTTAATCCATCTGGCCCATAGAATGGGACTCTCAAAGCCTTGACATCCGGGTACCCGGGAGATGTTCTAAACTTTAAAATATACATTTATTTTTATTTATTTTAATTGCACATTTAAATTAAACTGAAGGACATTTTAAATTTACATGCTTAAGGATTATTTCAACCAAACATGAAGTGTGCCTGTGTGGAAAGGGACTGTGCATGGTCCTTCTTGGGTCTTTCACAAAAACGAGTCAGCGCCATTTAAAAAAAATAAAATAGGCCCTATATAACATGCACTGTTGCTTAGTATTACAATTATAGCTTCAGATGCATGATATCTGTAGGGCCCTATGAAATCCGTTTTATTTTTTCCAAAATCTTTTTTTCCATTTTAATTTTTCTGGATTCAGATTTTTCTGGATGATTATATTAAATTTTAACAAAAAACATGTCTATTTAATTAAAATCACGAAACTTGTTTAATTTAACAGCAATTTAGGCCTGTTAAAAGTTTAACAAAAATTACATTCAGGGCCCAAATTATGCGCTTTCTTATTTTTTTATTAAATTTTTTTTGTATTCCATTTTAATGGTTTAATCAAAAACATATCTAATTAATTGAATTCATAAAAACAACTTAATTTATAAATTTATATACAATAATAGGGCCCTATGAAATTTTAATTTTATTTACTTATATTTTTGAAATTCTGTGTTGTGTATTTTCATTTTTCTGGTAATCAAATGAATGGCGAAAACATGAATCTATCTTTTATTCCAATGAAAATTAAACAAACCCTTTAATTTTTGTACATTCAAAATGCTACACAACAGAAGTTTACTGTGTAACGAGCAATGTCATGGAATTCGTCAAATATTGAATGAATAAATCAAATGCAATTCAGTACACTCCAATTAAACCATGATATGGACTAGTGTATGTGAATATTAAATGTCAAAAATACTATTTAGCTACTACAGACGACAACCGTGAGCGTTGCACTTGCTTAAAAAGCAAACGAAACGCGCGTCTGCGCCGTTCATTCCGTCACATTCCGCTTTACACAGTACATTCCGTTTTTATGAATAGATTCCGGGATTCCGTCCCCATTTTCTACATCGCCTTACTTTTGCTAAGAAGTACATTCAACACGGACGCACAGACGGTTGTCGTGGTAATGAACACCACAGCAACCACTTGTGCGTGCGCACTGAACGCGCATCTCGCATATAAAAAGCATTTTAGGGGGCCCTTGGCTTTTGGGGGCCTAAGGCGGTCGCCTACCTTTGCCTAATTGTTAAGTCTGCCTCTGCGAATAGGGCTTTAGTCTGCAAATCTATGATTTGAACTACAGCAAATTGAAAACTAAACTATAACACACACAACTGAAATGACCACTGTCAAACATTCTTTCATGAGCAAGGGTTTTGAAGTACTCATGTGCTCCAGTTGTTGTTTTATGTGGCTTTTGCTGTGGTTTGATTCATCATCCTATATCCTGTTCATACACAGTTTTGTGTGCCATCTTGTACGTGCTGACAGTCATACAGATAAAGAAGGTTTGTTGTTTGTTTGTGTATTTACTTACGTTATTTATTGTATTATTATTATTATTATTATTATTATTATCGAGCAGTTAGTATTATTTTCTCTTCAACATTGAAAATAGTTCCAAAAGAAAGCATTATCAGACTGCCCCAGTTCCACTCCTGGTTTCCCATTCCCTGCGCCACACTAACTGGTAAGAGAAGCTTCACTCCAAGTGATACTGGAGCAAAGGGAACAAAAAACTGATGATGTCCTTTAAAAAAAAAAAGGTCCACTCTTGACCCCAAATAAGAAGGAAACAGGAAAATAACATCTGCCATGTTCACAAAACAACTTTGCATAATCATAGATAATTCAGAGCAATAGGATTCCAGAGCACTAGGAATGTATATTCAGATATTGAGAGATTTAAATGTGTAAACATGTCAACGGCTAACATTAACGCTAACTTGCCTACGCTACTCAAGCAAGCCTTTATTCAAAACAAAGTAGATTCTGTTCGTGTTAAATTGCAATTTTTTTATGTGATCCTGTGACTCGTTTTTCACTTACTTTGATCCCCACAGAGGAAGCCCTTAATTGAAGAAGGGACACTGTGTATCAGTGCCTGTGTGTCTCTGCTACTTAGAACAATATCCCTGCATCCTGTGCTAAGTGTTAGCACCCGGCCGTGCTGACTGACAGCTCTCGAACTGGGATAGTGTGTCATCTTTTGTTGCCAGCACAGGCATAAGTGATAAACACCAGCAATTTGAACCAGAGTGAGGCCGACAGCAGGACCAAAAGCCCTGAGAATGTGCACCCCGCTTCAAAACACATGCACCATCAAATATTAACAGCATCACTTTCTCTAAACTCACCGTGCAAGTCTTTTCGCTCTCCTCTGTCTACTGAAGTAGCCCAGAGTACCCTTAAAAAATAGATTTTTGTCCAATATGGCAAGTTTGTGGAACATTTATCTGCAGCTATTATTTTTATTTGGAATGCATTTACTCTTTAAATAGGCCCTTCATAGCCCTGGTCCCCGGCCCCACTGTTGTGGCAATGTAAACATGGCTGGGTAATTTGAATTCCAACAAAGTGAAGATTAGCTGTTGACCGACGGTGGCAGATGATTATTTCTAAAATAATCCTGTTTTGATATGCATCGGCTTCCAGGCAGGAATTTTCAATTAGTTTTCAAATTGCCGTGTATATAAACAAGTTCCAGCATCTCCTTATCAGGAAGTGACATGGCCACAAAATAGACGCATGTCTGCTGCCATGAACTGTTCGCACTCCCCCACCCGCTTCTACATCTGGTCCTACAAGCGCAGAGTTCTTGCTTGTCTGGATTTCAAAGGGTCTCCTTTATCGTGCCCCAGGTAGAGGGGTTTTATGTATGTACTTTGCAAACATGGAGCAATGCACAAACATGCCCTTCCTGAATATGTTCTGCATGAGAAGTTTCACCCATTTCTACCGCTGAATAGCCAAATGTGCAGGCAGTAAGAAATCAAATGGCCACCCATGACCAAAATAATCAGGCCTCAACCAGGACCCTGCAGCTGGAGATAAATGTTTAGCTGCCTGATTGTCCAATGTACAATATTAGTTCCTTCCACAACATCTCAAATACTGTGAAATTAACATTAACATGTATATATTCAGTTGATGTTAGTATGCTTGTCTCCACTATTTACGTGCTGCTTATTAATTTGCTGCAAACCAAAGTATTTATCTTAAAAAGTAATGCAACTCTGATTAGTCACTGCATTCATTCAGTGGTTCTTGCATTAGCAAGAGTAGAGTAGAGTAAATCTATGTTTGAACATGTTTTATTCAATGTTATGAACATGTTTTATTTTACTCAACTGATCTAGTAGTTGTCAAGTGGTTGTGTGAATCCCAAATTAATGTTTTTTTTGGTAGAGTAAATCTATGTTTGAACATGTTTTATTCAATGTTATGAACGTTTTATTTTACTCATGGGGGGGGGGGGCTGTCACAATTAAATTATGCTATGAATAAATCAACAATAAAAAACAATATCCAACTGATCTAGTAGTTGTCAAGTGGTTGTGTGAATCCCAAATGAATGTTTTTTTTTAAGGATACATTTGGCATTTTTTAAATAATAATAATAATAAATTTTTATACAGGGGTTTTATTTTCAACCAAAGCTCACATTGCTTCTTACTGTTACATGCAATTCTACTACTTAGTCAGTGTGAAATACGATTTTCACAAGTAATAGCTGTACAGGGCATCAGGGTCATGTGCTTCTGGTCTGATTAGAGGTGACCAACAAGACGAGACTTCGGTCACTTGAATTACAAAACCCGCACATGATATGATACCAAGGTTGATGTCCAGTTAGTGCTGACAGTTTAAATCGATTTTGGCCAGATCACTTACCACATAAATCGTTGTGGCCATTGCACTGCTGTCAGTAGTATTCTCAAGAAGGTTGAAACGAGTCAACAGGAAACACAAAACACAAATTTACTATGAATTCATTGGTATAACACTTCCCTTTATCTGTTCACCCTTTTGTTTGGCAGCCTCCTTTAATCAATGTCTATTTGCGATTTGTTGACATCCCATGTTCAGTCAGTCACCGTTTATGCATTAACCATAGATTGGTTGATGAACCAGAGGCAATTTACTTTTGGAAGGCAGGGAAATGTTGGTTGTTCCACAAGTTAGATCAGTCAGTTGTCTCAAAAGAGTTCAAAGACATCTCGTGGTTCAATATCAGCAGTCACTGGCAAGCACTATAAGACCCACAGTAAATATTGATTACTCTGTAAAGCATTATTAGGCCCGAAGGCCTTTATGACTGTAACAGACTATATTGCGATAATAAAACCTCCTACGTATCATTTTGATTTCATCTGGGATTACAGCATACAATGTGATACACAGGGAAGTTCACCTGCTCTCAGCGGCACTTTCGACAAATACTGTCTATTTGGGTTATCAGAGGAACTCACAGAAATGCCTTTATTGATTTTTCTCATTCCTTTTATAGACTCTGTCATCTGTTCCCTGAAACTGTACTATATTAAACTCCTCACCAAAAAAGGAAATGCAAATGAAAACTTCAAAAGATAATGTAATGAGCCCAGGGATTCATAACTATACTTCTGTATGGAAAAGAAAGAATGTAGCCTATAATACAAGTTTTAAGTGGATAAATTGGCAGAGTGAATTACCTTTTGATACAGTCCTCATTAATCTAGTCTAATACATTCACAGAAGCGTGCAAATATCTCAGGCAAGAGTGAGCATGCTTTTAATGATAAGAACAAAGAGTTAAATCATTACTATCTTTAATGTTTCCAATCTAAGGCTACGTCCACATGAAGCCAGAGCTTTCCCTATCCGATCTTTTTTTGGTTACACTTTATTTCGATAGTCCACTTTAGACATTCTATTAACTATAAGTAACTTTGTAACTACATGTCAACTACATGTCAACTAATTATCATTCTTTTGCAACTACATGTCTACTAACTCTCAGAGTAGACTGTTAGGGTAGGTTTAGGGTTAGTAGAATGAGTTGACAAAGAAAGTGTTAAAAGATATTAAGCAAAAAGTCAAGGATACATTTGGCATTTTTTAAATAATAATAATAATAAATTTTTATACAGGGGTTTTATTTTCAACCAAAGCTCACATTGCTTCTTACTGTTACATGCAATTCTACTACTTAGTCAGTGTGAAATACGATTTTCACAAGTAATAGCTGTACAGGGCATCAGGGTCATGTGCTTCTGGTCTGATTAGAGGTGACCAACAAGACGAGACTTCGGTCACTTGAATTACAAAACCCGCACATGATATGATACCAAGGTTGATGTCCAGTTAGTGCTGACAGTTTAAATCGATTTTGGCCAGATCACTTACCACATAAATCGTTGTGGCCATTGCACTGCTGTCAGTAGTATTCTCAAGAAAGTTGAAACGAGTCAACAGGAAACACAAAACACAAATTTACTATGAATTCATTGGTATAACACTTCCCTTTATCTGTTCACCCTTTTGTTTGGCAGCCTCCTTTAATCAACGTCTATTTGCGATTTGTTGACATCCCTGAACATGTTCAGTCAGTCACCGTTTATGCATTAACCATAGATTGGTTGATGAACCAGAGGCAATTTACTTTTGGAAGGCAGGGAAATGTTGGTTGTTCCACAAGTTAGATCAGTCAGTTGTCTCAAAAGAGTTCAAAGACATCTCGTGGTTCAATATCAGCAGTCACTGGCAAGCACTATAAGACCCACAGTAAATATTGATTACTCTGTAAAGCATTATTAGGCCCGAAGGCCTTTATGACTGTAACAGACTATATTGCGATAATAAAACCTCCTACGTATCATTTTGATTTCATCTGGGATTACAGCATACAATGTGATACACAGGGAAGTTCACCTGCTCTCAGCGGCACTTTCGACAAATACTGTCTATTTGGGTTATCAGAGGAACTCACAGAAATGCCATTATTGATTATACCTATACCTTTTATAGACTCTGTCATATGTCCCCTGAAACTGTACTATATTAAACTCCGCACCAAAAAAAAAAGCAAATGAAGATTTCAAAATATAATGTACTGAGCCCAGAGATTCATAACTATACTTATGTATGGAAAAGAAAGAATGTAGCCTATAATACAAGTCTTAAGTGGATAAATTGGCAGAGTGAATAACCTTTTAATACAGTCCCCATTAATCTAGTCTAATACATTCACAGAAGCATGCAAATATCTCAGGCAAGAGTGAGCATGCTGTTAATGATAAGAACAAAGAGTTAAATCATTACTATCTTTAATGTTTCCAATCTAAGGCTACGTCCACACGAAGCCAGAGCTTTCCCTATCCGATCTTTTTTTGGTTACACTTTATTTCGATAGTCCACTTTAGACATTCTATTAACTATAAGTAACTTTGTAACTACATGTCAACTACATGTCAACTAATTATCATTCTTTTGCAACTACATGTCTACTAACTCTCAGAGTAGACTGTTAGGGTAGGTTTAGGGTTAGTAGAATGAGTTGACAAAGAAAGTGTTAAAAGATATTAAGCAAAAAGTCTACTAATACTCTACTAACTGCTAGTTGACATGTAGTTGCAAAGTTACTTACTGTTAATAGAATGTCAAAAGTGACATTCTAAAAGACTATCGAAATAAAGTGTTACCCTTTTTTCCCCTCATCTCAAGGAATATCTGCTTCCACACGAAACCACAAAACCGACACAAAACAATGTAGAATACATGCCAGAGCAGTATGTGGCGCTGTAATTCTGCCATAGAGATACACTAAAAACGGAGAAGAAGACTTGGACTATGTGCATAAACCTTGCGCGTGGGATAACAAACGTACAGTGGGGCAAAAAAGTATTTAGTCAGCCACCAATTGTGCAAGTTCTCCCACTTAAAAAGATGAGAGAGGCCTGTAATTTTCATCATAGGGAGTAGACTGTTAGGGTAGGTTTAGGGTTAGTAGAATGAGTTGACAAAGAAAGTGTTAAAAGATATTAAGCAAAAAGTCTACTAATACTCTACTAACTGCTAGTTGACATGTAGTTGCAAAGTTACTTACTGTTAATAGAATGTCAAAAGTGGACTATCGAAATAAAGTGTTACCCTTTTTTCCCCTCATCTCAAGAAATATCTGCTTCCACACGAAACCACAAAACCGACACAAAACAATGTAGAATACATGCCAGAGCAGTATGTGGCGCTGTAATTCTGCCATAGAGATACACTAAAAACGGAGAAGAAGACTTGGACTATGTGCATAAACCTTGTGCGTGGGATTAAAAATCCTACAATGTGATTTTCTGGATTTTTTTTTCTCATTTTGTCTCTCATAGTTGAGGTATACCTATGATGAAAATTACAGGCCTCTCTCATCTTTTTAAGTGGGAGAACTTGCACAATTGGTGGCTGACCAAATACTTTTTTCCCCACTGTACATGGAACAGTACATTTATTAATCTGTGTTCAGTGTTTGTTCATGTTTTTGTTGCTGTTACGTAACGTAGTGGCATCTGACTAGGGGTGAGACGTGGGCTGATGACGTCATCGTTTCAGAAAATATACAGATTCGATGTCCACACGAAAACGCAAGGGCGGCATTTTCAGATTTATCCACTCTGGGACCCGGTTTAAAAAAATATTGGTTTCACTCTCCCAAAATGCTGGATCCGTGTGGACAAAACACCTATACGATACAAAATGTATGCGTATACAGCTAAACACGTCTCCGTGTGGACGGGGCCTAATTGAGAAATTTAATTAAAGTGGAATTTCAGCTAGGTTTTATTTATAATTGCATTTTTCATTGAACACAAGAAAGAGGGTAATTGTGGCATTTTGTTGTGTATCCATGTTTGAGAGCTTTAACTAATGCCCTTGCCTGTGAGGTTTCGTCATTGAAATGACATTTTGTTTTATTTTGTGTATCAATGTTGACCTACCCTTTAGAATTTGCAAAATATTTTTTATTTATTTATTTTTTTCTTCGACAAGGGCTGGCTGTGATATAAAGGTTTCTATTTAAGTCAGACCACATAAGGTCTCCTACCAACATTCTATCCCTAAACTTCACTGAACTTTAGCCTTGGAGACAAGAAATGGTCCCACCTCCGCAATAATATTTATTATTTCCACTATCTTTACCTTTCTTCTTTGATCACCTCAAACACACAAGTGTTGCTTCATGTTTGATTTGAAAATTACAGTGCCAAGCCCATTCAGTCCTTGGTGTCCAAGCCCCAATAACAAAGACACACATGCAGTCCCCTATGGCCAAAAGTGTCTCACAACACAAGCCATCTGGAACAAGCAATGACACAAATAGGACCTCTATGCTTAAGCTAGAAACCAACCATCTGGTTTGGCATCTCAAACACTAGACATTGCTGCAAAGAGATGATGGCATGAAAAGATAAAGGGTAGTTATAATCTCAAATATCTTGAGGATACTGTAGATACATTTTGAGTTAGAACTACATGCTATTTGCCATTTAGCAGATACTTTTCATCTGAAGCATCTTTTAACACTGATTGCAGGCATGCAGCATCCCTGGGCTATGTCATGTCCGAGACCGGTGATGGAGGAAGCTTGTTAGAATGAATGAACAAAGAGGGTAATTGTGGCATTTTGTTGTGTATCCATGTTTGAGAGCTTTAACTAATGCCCTTGCCTGTGAGGTTTCGTCATTGAAATGACATTTTGTTTTATTTTGTGTATTTGGCCTCGTGTTTCAATGTTGACCTACCCTTTAGAATTTGCACAATATTTTTTATTTATTTATTTTTTTCTTCGACAAGGGCTGGCTGTGATATAAAGGTTTCTATTTAAGTCAGACCACATAAGGTCTCCTACCAACATTCTATCCCTAAACTTCACTGAACTTTAGCCTTGGAGACAAGAAATGGTCCCACCTCCGCAATAATATTTATTATTTCCACTATCTTTACCTTTCTTCTTTGATCACCTCAAACACACAAGTGTTGCTTCATGTTTGATTTGAAAATTACAGTGCCAAGCCCATTCAGTCCTTGGTGTCCAAGCCCCAATAACAAAGACACACATGCAGTCCCCTATGGCCAAAAGTGTCTCACAACACAAGCCATCTGGAACAAGCAATGACACAAAGAGGACCTCTATGCTTAAGCTAGAAACCAACCATCTGGTTTGGCATCTCAAACACTAGACATTGCTGCAAAGAGATGATGGCATGAAAAGATAAAGGGTAGTTATAATCTCAAATATCTTGAGGATACTGTAGATACATTTTGAGTTAGAACTACATGCTATTTGCCATTTAGCAGATACTTTTCATCTGAAGCATCTTTTAACACTGATTGCAGGCATGCAGCATCCCTGGGCTATGTCATGTCCGAGACCGGTGATGGAGGAAGCTTGTTAGAATGAATGAACCTTGGCTAGAATTGCACTTGCAATCTTTCTGTTAGCAAACATGATTATTAACCATTAAACTTTTTTTAGCATCCCACATCATTTATGGTGGTTTTTAAATAAATGTGCTTACAGTAAGATTTAAGGTGGATGTCAGCCTCAGTGTCAGACTTTTGGACCTGTTTTGCCCAGTAGTCCTTCCTGTGTTTCCTTATTTGGTCATGTTCCTGTCCTCGTTTAATTTGATTATGTTCCATTGATGTCACCTTTGTTCCCCTGATTACCCTGTGTTTAAAAGTCCTAGTCTGTTCAGTTTGTGTTTGTCAGATCTACTCATTCTCTATGTGTGTTGGATTAAGCTCCTATTGTGGAGTTTCCTTGATTAAAGACAGTTCTCGTGCCTCCTGCATGCTTCATCAACAGCGTAATGTGACACTCAACAACATTCAGTTAATACTTAAATTACATTTTAGGTCTGACTTTCAATTGTAATGGTCTCCTTCAACTTATTTTTAAAGGTTACACTTAATTTTATCCTTCGATAATTTATTAGATCATAGTCTCTATATGACAGATGATTGGGGGGGAGGGGTTAAAATACAAGGGCTTGATGAAAGACAAACATAATTTATTTGGAATTAAAGGGTTAGTTCACCCAAAAATGAAAATTAGGCTGCGTTTTACGCACCCCCGATGCATCCTAGGTGTATATAACTTTCTTCTTTCAGACGCATCCAGTCGGAGTTATGAGGACTGTTTACTGATCCTGGGAGAGTAACGTTAGACTAAAATGCCGGCAGTTCTGACTCACATAAGTACGGTTTATTTTATCATTTGCCACTGATGATTCAAACACGAGTTTTGGGCAGTGTGGAGTAGCACTTGTTGTTTGTCATTTCTCAGATCACAAATGCAGACTGGGTTTTATGTTTACGCGGCACGATAAAATGCAACGCGTAAAAAGACAGTATAAGTCATTATAATCAGTAATTATGTCCACACTGGATGCAACAAATGCCTCGTTTGTAATGGGTTTTAATGTTTTTGTGTCGTCGCTCCGGCTGGGACACACCATCACAGTATGGTGAGGGGCGTAACATTTCCGTCTCACGCTTGAGGTATTCGGCCAATCACAACGCATTGGATAGCTGGCCAATCAGAGAACACCTCACTTTTTTAGACCGATGAGCTTTGTAAAAATCGATGCGTTTCAAAAAGGCTGGGCATAGAGGAGAAACAATAATGTACAGTATGTGGAAAATAATGTTTTTTTTACTTTAAACCACATAAACATTTCATTACACCAAATACACAAAATAATGTTCTTTTTAGCAGCAACATATGACCCCTTTAAAGTACTTATTTTGCATATCAGATTTGTTCATGTCCGGCACTGTATGAATGGCTTGCAGCGCTTAAGTTAAATACTGAGTGTTAAATAATAAAATAATATGTCAAAACGTGTGCTCTTATTATTCTATGGACAAAATCCCATGAACTTCGCCCCGATCGAGAGCTGTATATGCACATGTGTGCTCATCTGTTTTCAATGCAGCTAACCTCCGTGTGCTCTTATCATTCTGTGGACAAAATCCTGTGAACTTCACCCCGATCGGGAGCTGTATATGCACATGTGCGCTCATCTGTTTCAATGCAGCTAACCTCGCTTCATGTCATCTTCCCACTCATTAAACTATGACATGTCCTTTACTGCAAAAAAGACGGTCACTGCGACACTCTAAAGTGATTAAACTATGGCGCCATGTGCTTTTTAAAACCATTTTCATAGGTTTCATGTTATATTGTCGGCTCGGAAAATATGTAGATGCCCATGCACACCAGTAGCCGCAGCTGTATCCCTTCTAGTCTTAACCACAAATCAGACAGGAGAGTAGATTAACTTCGGTGGACTTGAAAAATAGTGTGTTCCGTGGTTGAAATAAAATTCAAGTGTTTGAACCGAGGCAATGCAGTGATCTGTCTCGACACATTAAAGAGCCACAAAATGGTATTTATTGTTTGGATTTCGTTAAAAATTAAACAATTTGAAAACTGAGAGTCATGAGACTTTGTTTCATACCAGAAGTAACCTGCTCTATCTTGTCTGTCGGCGCATTGTCAGTTTCCTCTTTGCTCTGCAATGTATTTTTCACTGCATGAGAACATGTGGGTAGTGTGAGAGCTGCATTGTTTGTCGGGATGGCAACAGTAACTAAGGAGGGCGGGTCTTTGCAAACGGTAAATTAAAGGGTTAGTTCACCCAAAAATGAAAATTCTGTCATTAATTACTCACCCTTGTGTTGTTCAAAACCCGTAAGACCTTCGTTCATCTTCGGAACACAATTTAAGATATTTTTGAGTAGTCCGTGTGAGTGGTCAGTGGTTCATCAGTGGTTCAACTGTAAAGTTATGAAGCTATGAGAATACTTTTTTGCGCAAAGAAAACAAAAATGTAAAAAAGCATCTGGCGGCGCCGGCGCTGACCCAGATCCGGCGTAATGACGTCATCAGGTCAGATCTGGGTCAGCACCGGTGCCGCCACACACTCGCGAACATCGTGAACGCACATCCGAAGTAATGCAGTAGAGATGAAAATGTGGAATAAAGTCATTATTTTTCTTTCTTTGCGCAAAAAAGTATTCCCGTAGCTTTGTAACTTTACAGTTGAACCACTG
>NW_015506174.1:761552-766755 GCF_001515645.1 Sinocyclocheilus grahami | reverse complement strand
TTTTTTTCTCTCTCTGTTTCTGTTCATCTATCTTATTTTATTTGCTTGCACCTTGTTCTTCTATAGTCTATCTATGTCTTACTCTCAGAACAGCTCAGGAAACTATTTAGTCTCCACATCATTGTGCAGAGCTGTTTCTCTCAGAAAGCCTCTATTGCTCTTGCTTGGCAGTCTGGTGAAGAAAGGCAAGATATCTGTTGATAGTTTGCCAAAGCTGAAAATCGCACCCAGGAGGAAATAATCGTTAACATGATGGAGCACTATAATAAATTAGAATCTATGAGACAGAGACTGAGATGAGAGTGGACACAGATCGAGCAATCAGTATAGGGCCTGTAATAGTACTGTTCAGGCCTAGCTTTACATTTTTAAATCCTCTAATCACTCTTAACGCTGTATTTCTCATAATTCTCATAATTTATTTTTCTTCTTCTTTTTTGGTGTACTTTAAAAAAAACTCCTTGCACCCCTTGTCGTTGTGTTTCCTGTACACAATTTTCCCCACAGTGACACTACATGTGCCATCTCACCTATTCATTACTTTTTTGGGGGACTTTTTTTTTTCTTTTGCCTTTGGGGTCACCTTGTACAATGGAAAAAAAATTTCTAAAAGTCCATTAATGAAGTTCTTGACTGCAATAAATAAATATTATGTATTTATTTTATAAATGTAATTTTAACCTGACAATAGCCCTCAGATTTAAACACCCTGCAAAAATACTTCAAATGAGCCTGACCAACATAGTCTGCTGGTTACCAGAGCAACCGTGTAGTGATTATTCTCACCAACAGAGAGCGCTGCGAGCTACACAGATTACTTGGTCGCATGCCGCTACTTTATTTAAGCCTCAAAAACTAAGTTTGGAATGTTGAACTTTGTGCACGTAATTGTCGCAGATTTCCTTATGCATCCAGAGAAGGGAGCCATTAGACTTTTGGATTTCAAAATAACAGGGCTTTTAAACAGGGCTCGACATTAACGCTTGTCCAGGACAAGTGAATTTAAAAGAGAATTTAAGTGGCCGACCAGACAAGTAGCCTGATTAAAGCAGCAATAGCAATAATAACTAGTGAAGCACAGAAACTTTGGGAAGAAATAATCTGATTTTATTACATTCAGTGTAAATGGTGAATGATAATGGATTATGTTGACAGTAACAGGGTTGCACCAGTTTAAGCTCATGCAGCCTGTCTGTGTGTGAGAAATCAATACAAATCAGTGCAACAGCACACACGAAGAAGCAAATATGAACAAACATACTGCAGTAAAAATTCAAAATGTTGAGTTTGTATTTATAACATACAAGCAACACCACAAGACCAAGAGTGCTGTTTTCCCGAACATCAGCAAAACTGCAAATGTGACATTGATTTTTTTTTTGGCTAACAATAGTCAATAAACAAGCAATTAATATTTAGTGACTTAGAAAATGAAAATAGAAAATAGTTCCAAACAAAGGTCACATTATGTATCTCCGAGCAACACATTGTTTCATCACTGAATGATCCAGCATTTTGAGTGAGTAAATAATCCAATGGCCCATACATAAAGACAGTCACTTGCTTCATCTCTTGAATAAACAGCCATTTAAATGAATGGGTTAAATGAATGACTCAATGACTCACCCATTAAGACGCTTGCCGCCACCTACTGGTGGTTTAATTTCATATCTAAAGGTGTCATTGCATTTTTAATAGCATTTCATATTTAAAAAAAAAAAAAAAAGTAAACAATAGTAACTTTATTTATACGAATTAATGAATTAAAGAAATACGACACTTACATTTAATAAGGTTAGAAAAATGTTGCTCTTTATAAAAGCAAAACATGTCCTGGAAATCAATTTAAGGGAAAAAAAATCACAGATATTTAAGTATATACTAGTTAGGTACATAGTGTCTGATTGAGTGAGTAGTGCATAAACTACCTCATTTGGGACACAACTTTAGTCTCTGCCTCAGACAGTATGCTCGCACGTCGTTCGTTGAACATATGCACCCAGATGCACTCTAAACTGGAAACATTTTTGCAAAGGCAAATAATCTAAATCTCATTGGCTGATTTCTACATGTTTTCCGTGAGCCTTGTGTGCTGCAATCTTTAACGGTCTGCCAGGCAGCAAAAGCTGTGTTTACAAGTTCCGGGACTGCAGCAATAAGTGCTTCAGAGCAGCAAGATCATTCAACATTCAGGACCAAAAACATTCAAGTGCTTTGTTTGAGACACTTGTGTGTCTCAGATGTGTTCACCTCTATACCCATGAGATGCAAGAAAAGTATTAACAAGCTTGGCCGACCCTTTGGATTCCTGAGTAATTGAATTGTATTAGTTTTGTGTCCTCTCATATCTACAATGGAAGATCAGGTGAAGTACTTCACTTAGAAGGGAATATATGCAGCAGGTAATATATGCAGGTAACACGAAAGTATTGATGGTCTGTTACAGCACTGTTATTGTAGCACACCTAAACATTATTAACACAAAAAGGTACCTGTTTACTTTACATGCCAGCCAGCACATACTCACAGAAAGTACATACTCTCTGCTCAAAATAAGCCTACAATGCAAAATAAGCATTGATAATAAGTAATATTCCAATGGCATTCTGTCCACTACATTAGAACATGCCCTCAGATTGATTTAAATTTGTAGCATTTTAAAAGAAAAGCTTTGTTTTATTTTTAAATGTTGCCAAAGACAATCACTGGTAATTTTACATATTTTGAGATAAAAAAAACATTTGTTTTTCAGTTCAAGTTTATTAAATTAGTATTTTCTGAGGAACTGTTAAAGGCCCTGAATTGTTTTCTTTTTGTTAATTGGCATTACTCCATATAATTTCAATATATATTTGATTGTCATATACTATATATATATATATAGTATATGACAAAGCATTTAGAATGCATGCTCAGATGGTTCAATCTGTCCTATTTCATATAATAAATGTAATTCACAAATGGAGAAAACTGCAGTCATAATGTCCAAATGAACGCTCTCCTTGGTTGTATGACGTCCATGAAAAATTATTATATTTTAAGAGACTACAAACACCAACAAACACTGTACCCTTGTGATGTTCCCTAAATACACTGCAGAACAATTCCAAGTGGTCGGTTCAGTACCAAGATGAAAACAAATCACACCAGTCACCACAATCAAACAGCTTTACAACGCATTTAAGTATAATGTCTAATGTACTGTCTCAAGTTTTTTTTTTGACAATATTCAAAGAATAACTCAAGTTCTGCTGGCAAAGGGTGGCCCTCGCGTCTTCATATGAATATATTGCAAGGTATTTCCTTTATTTTGTCAATCCCTTGTAAATTAAAGTGCTAAATTATAGTAAAGTACTGTACTATGCTACATGTCGTTAGGCAGCAGCATACAACAGCCACTTACTGTCAAGGATGCCATCATTTTAATTGGACAGTATTTTACTTCTGAAATGCTTTCTCTATACCTGCCAATATCCGGCTATTCAGCTGCCTAATGGACATACTGTAAAGACTATCTCATTACAGCCCATTACTAGGGGAAAGAAAAAAATAAATGTGAATGAAGAGAGAGAGAGAGAGAGAGAGAGAGAACGACAAAAAGTGAAACAAGGAGACCAAGAAAGTGAGAACTAAAGGCAGTTTGGTTCTATAGTGTTCATATTTAGTCTACCATTACGGTTTGCAGTCGCCTTGCATAGTTTTGCTCACAGATAACCAAAACAGCTGTAAATGGCCATTAAATGTTAGCATCAGTATCAAACCGTGCAGTGTAAATTGCTAAGCAAAACCTTTATGCACTCTCAGATTCCTTCATGTGAGAGCGCTTTAATAGTTGCAAATGACTTTAATTTGAAAAGTGCCTGGACAATACTTTAAAAGTTGGGAACTCTGATAAACAGGGGAATATCAGAAACCATTCAGTTCCTTGGGTCATATACAGTGTCAAAAGTTAAATGGTGTTGTATTATGTAAAAAAGTAATTAAATAACTTCCTTACTCATTGAGTACAGTGTACACATCTTAACTACTATTTTGAAATGACAAGACTGAACTGATCTAACCTTTGCTTTGCTACCAAAAGGTCAAAGTATCTTATATCTTTAAGTACTTACCCTGGCAAACAGATGAAGGTCTACATGGGTCCTACATGTGACAGTTTTCTTCATATTTGGACTAACACCACACTGAAATAAAGATAAACTGCTTTTAAGCATCTGTTTTCAACACAGATAACCTTGGGCCGTTTTATGTCATCTAGCCACTCATTAAACTTCACTGAGTCACTGAAATCACAAAGTCACAGTGACATCTTTCTGCAAACCAAAGTTGCTTTTTTTAAGCCATTTTCATAGATTTAATATTACATTATGAGTACAGGAAATATAAAGCATCAATCAGGTATGAGGGAGGTGAGACTTACATTTTTAGTAACATTTTACATTTTTCATTCATTCATTCATTCATTCAAGAATCACAGTCTTTACTTACTGTAACACCTTTTTTAAAACCCCATAAAAAATCTCACAGAAGATGTGAACTACTCACTTGATTTTTTTTTTTTTTTCTTTCTTTCTTTTTTTAGATCTGGACACAAACTGGTGTCAGATCAAAGTGTTAAATGTTTTGAGGACAAAAGGAAAGTTGGAAACCCATATGCACAAACACACTGACTTTCATGCTCAGATGTTGACCCTGTCTCAGCCAATCTTCCAGCCTGTTATAGAACGATCTTTGGCTCTTCCTTGACCTTTGTCGGAATAAGCCTCTTTGGGGAACAGATGTCCTACTTTGCTATGACAAGTCCAGGTCAGACCTATAGACATTGCGTGATTAAAACCCCTCGCCACAGATCCTCACCATTGAGTGGCATCCTCATATATATGTGCTGTTGTCAAATTCATACTCTAGCCTTGTCAAAACATACAAAAACACAGTTTAGCACCTGCAACATGATAAATGCATACCAGCAGTTTTCACTGCAGCTCGTTCTTGTTTGAGCACACATAGGACATGTGTTGTTTACATGCATTAAGTATTTAGTATGACCTTAATATGAATAATTTATCAACTTACACATTTATACATTATAAATAATACAAATAACTGTGTGTAACATAATATTTATGTTTTAATGTCTAGGCATATGCTATGAAAAATTTTAAGTTAATCTTGCAATTTAATGTTGATAATTGTTGTGTGTTTA
>NW_015506174.1:687686-760367 GCF_001515645.1 Sinocyclocheilus grahami | reverse complement strand
TAAAGGCAGTTTGGTTCTATAGTGTTCATATTTAGTCTACCATTATGGTTTGCATAGTTTTGCTCACAGATAACCAAAACAGCTGTAAATGGCCATTAAATGTTAGCATCAGTATCAAACCGTGCAGTGTAAATTGCTAAGCAAACCTTTATGCACTCTCAGATTCCTTCATGTGAGAGCGCTTTAATAGTTGCAAATGACTTTAATTTGAAAAGTGCCTGGACAATACTTTAAAAGTTGGGAACTCTGATAAACAGGGGAATATCAGAAACCATTCAGTTCCTTGGGTCATATACAGTGTCAAAAGTTAAATGGTGTTGTATTATGTAAAAAAAGTAATTAAATAACTTCCTTACTCATTGAGTACAGTGTACACATCTTAACTACTATTTTGAAATGACAAAACTGAACTGATCTAACCTTTGCTTTGCTACCAAAAGGTCAAAGTATCTTATATCTTTAAGTACTTACCCTGGCAAACAGATGAAGGTTTACATGGGTCCTACATGTGACAGTTTTCTTCATATTTGGACTAACACCACACTGAAATAAAGCTAAACTGCTTTTAAGCATCTGTTTTCAACACAGATAACCTTGGGCCGTTTTATGTCATCTAGCCACTCATTAAACTTTGACAAGTGAGTCACTGAAATCACAATGTCACAGTGACATCTTTCTGCAAACCAAAGTTGCTTTTTTTAAGCCATTTTCATAGATTTAATATTACATTATGAGTACAGGAAATATAAAGCATCAATCAGGTATGAGGGAGGTGAGACTTACATTTTTAGTAACATTTTACATTTTTCATTCATTCATTCATTCAAGAATCACAGTCTTTACTTACTGTAACACCTTTTTTAAAACCCCATAAAAAATCTCACAGAAGATGTGAACTACTCACTTGATTGTTTTTTTTTTCTTTCTTTCTTTTTTTAGATCTGGACACAAACTGGTGTCAGATCAAAGTGTTAAATGTTTTGAGGACAAAAGGAAAGTTGGAAACCCATATGCACAAACACACTGACTTTCATGCTCAGATGTTGACCCTGTCTCAGCCAATCTTCCAGCCTGTTATAGAACGATCTTTGGCTCTTCCTTGACCTTTGTCGGAATAAGCCTCTTTGGGGAACAGATGTCCTACTTTGCTATGACAAGTCCAGGTCAGACCTATAGACATTGCGTGATTAAAACCCCTCGCCACAGATCCTCACCATTGAGTGGCATCCTCATATATATGTGCTGTTGTCAAATTCATACTCTAGCCTTGTCAAAACATACAAAAACACAGTTTAGCACCTGCAACATGATAAATGCATACCAGCAGTTTTCACTGCAGCTCGTTCTTTTTTGAGCACACATAGGACATGTGTTGTTTACATGCATTAAGTATTTAGTATGACCTTAATATGAATAATTTATCAACTTACACATTTATACATTATAAATAATACAAATAACTGTGTGTAACATAATATTTATGTTTTAATGTCTAGGCATATGCTATGAAAAATCTTAAGTTAATCTTGCAATTTAATGTTGATAATTGTTGTGTGTTTAACAATTAATGAATCATACTTTTGTAGGCATACATTATATAGCCAAGGGAACACATGCAACAATGCACAAGGGACAACACATAATAAAATAAAAAGCAGCTTCATCCAATATTAAAAGCCCATATTAACACATTACTGTGATCCAGATGTTACACTGCCATTGCCAGAATCCAATTACTCACTCTCAGGGGGAGGGTACTGGGGATAGGACAGTGTAGAGCTAGTGGCGGCTATTGATTTGCCCGTCAGCACAAAGACCTGTGGTGGCTCTGTCTTTGACCGCACTCATGCCTGTGCTGTGCATGTAATGGGGATGAATGGGAAGACAGACGGAGATGTGTATCGTCAGCCTTTTAAAACAACCCAGTTTTTGACATCCCAGTGTTGTGGCAAGCATGCCATTTGAATTGAACAATTAATTGGAAAAATAGTTGTGATTACAATTACAGCTGTTACGATTATACAAAGCTGTAAACATGTTTTTGTTTTTGTTTTGTTTTGCTGCAAACATCCAATTTGTCCGCCTTCTCTGTACATTTCCACTGAAGTGTCAGCTCCCCCATTGGTTCTCACCATTTCATACATGTTCGAAAGGGGCAATTGTGCTCACATTAAAGTTGGCGAGGTATGTTGCTGTCACAAATTAGCCCAAGAAAGACAAATATGATAAAAATCAAACAAGGTTTATTAAATTATTCCAAAAATAGCCACTCCGCAAGACAGTAGTGTTAAACACAATAACAATACCAGACAACTGAAAAGTGAAAAAAAGAGGAACTTATATGCACTGTGATAGAGGGTGAAATGCCATGTAAGAAATTAGCTTTCTGGACTGTCCAGAGGAGCCATAACCGACTGTACTTTAGTCGGCCTAGCTGTATGTCACTACAAGAGGACAATTTCTTAATAGCAGGTGCTCTTATTTTTTAAATGTGGTGTTTAGCATAATCTTTTAGAAAAATAATGTTGCTACAATGGAAGCACTGATATTTTCTTCAGGATATTAATATGTTAATACTATTTTGGGATATTGCACATTCTAAATGCAAGCCTTCTACCATTCTTAATGAGAAATACTATATCACTGTTCAGTACAAATGCTATTGCATTTTAGTTAATCCAGTACATTGAAAGAAAGTTGCTTTGGATAAAAGTGTCTGCTAAATGCATAAATGCACATATTTCTGGCACACTCATATAGATGGTTAATTTTATTTCATTTTAATGTAATTTAATGTAATTTAATTTAATTTAATGTACATTTTTTTAACCTCTTTGTTCATATGGCTAAGGAGCAAGATATAGCTTACAGTGGTGCTCAAACCTTTAACTATGCTAAATGTCACAGAATGTCACAATGAAGCATGGAATGAGCTCAGACTTGCCGCAGGTTAGTCCCTTTGTTTCCCTAGGTACTTAAACTCTTTTTTTCTTAATATGTGCATTGGGGATCTGGTTGGTGTGGCATCACCTTTACCATTTTTGTAATTCACATCTACTGCTATCAACAGAAAGACCTTAACAAAACAAAAAAAAAAACACCTGGAAAATTGCCGGCGAGGAATCTATGTGAACAGGAATCAGAATACCAGACATTTTGATCCTGGAAATAGGACCATTGAAACAATGTCCAACAATTGTGAAAACTGCTATTAAATATACATAATCTTAACTTAAGCTTTGCTTCCCAACACTGATGAACGGATGTGCCTGAAGCTAAATACATTATTTGGTAATTAATGAATAGTGACTCAAATAATAAGAAAATAATAAGGAATTCTACCAAATAATAGACTGATTCATTAGATTGTTAGATATGCACAAGGAAGAGTGCCATTTTAATCAACCTATATGAGTCTGTGTAGCCACCATGAATAAACTTCACGAATGAAACACAGTGTAATCTGAAATTCAAGTCATGAAGGCACACTGCACATGTCTCCTTTTATTGTGAGCATCTTGTGAGCAAAGTCCTTTCACACTGACCATAATTAAGCAATGTGAATATACAACACAATGGCGCCCTCGAATTAAAGCAGTAGATCCCTATGGAGCTATTTACACCATCCGAGATCAACAAAGAGAGATTTTTATTTTTTTATTGACACACTATTTTCCTATTTGATACTGCAAATCTGCTTTGTCACAATCTGTATTGTTAAAAGCGCTATATAAATAAAGGTGACTAATTATTTATTTATTTAGACCAGTGTGTGTGGGTTTTTTTTCCCATCACCCCACCATGAAACAGGCCATTCAAATCGATTTGATCTTTAGATCATGTTCCTAGAGTTGCTGTTGTTGCACAAAAGGGTGAGATTGGTGGCACTATAGCACATAAATCTGTTATGAAAACCAGTCTAAACACAGAAGAAATGTATGACAAAATGGATGTTAAGTTCTTGTTACTATTGGTGCCTGAGAAACCAGAACTGTTTGCAGTCAGGTGATTAGTTGAGCATTGTTTGTCTGCAATTTGCTTCTCTTTATGAATCATGCTCAGTGTGAAATATTAAATATTATAATACCTTAATATTATAACACTAGAGCAGGGATCCTCAAATCTGGCCCACAAGATTCACTTTCCTGCAGAATTCGCCTTCAGGAACTCGAGCTGTGTCAAACGCATTGGGAATGCTTTGGCGAGACCACATTCTGAAGCATGTGTGAAATCAGTCCAATAGAGAAGCGAGATGTCACGAGTGGGGTGACGTGAGCAACCAGGAAGCATAAAGACACATCCGGAAAGTGCACATGTTAGCTTCTGCTCTTCAGCGAGCGTGTCTGTGTGTGTGTGTGTGTATCGCACTTCAGTCAGTAAGTATTTCTTTGTTAGAAAGCGAGACAATGCCTAAGTGTAAAAGCAAATCAAATGTGGCGAGCAGACGGCGTTTCAAGTCATGTGTTCCTCCCTGCCCACGCTATCTCTCGGGCGGGGATACACACGATTTGTGTGTCGTCTGTTTGGGAGTGGAGCATGCATGGGCAGCCCTCGAGAGGGCTTCTCTCCCGCTCTGTGTGCTCCTCTCCCACCTGGCCGTCTTCGATGAAAGCGGCCAGGTTCACGATCCTGCTAGGGCCAGCCCTGCTGGTGCTGAGGCACAGTGACGGCTGTTATCGTGGGGATCGCAAGTGAATTTAGTGGAGGGATCCGAGATGGGCTCATCCTTATCTAGGTCCTCACCCGCTAGATCCACAGCTCCCTCTCAGGGATCAGAAGCGCACCCCATGGTTTTTTCCCCCCAGAGAGAGAGCCAGGCGCTTCATCTATCTTTCTCTGAGGAGGCTGATGTGATGAGCATCGACACAGAGGAGATAAATATCGTAGTTTTAAATCATCAGCGACTAAGCAAACCATGAGTCGGTGGGTGGTTGATACCATCACACTGACCTATGAGTCCTCTGGCCTCTAGTCACCAATAGGGGTCAGAGCACACTCGAATAGGGGTAAGGCGGCCTCCAAGGCCTTATCAGTGGGCGTGGCCCTTCAGGATGTTTGTGCTGCGGCAGGCTGGTCCTCTCCGCACACATTCATCCATTTCTACAGTTTGGACCTGACATCTACCCCAGGGGTCCCAAGTCATCTTGTCTTGATGTGCTCAGCAGACACACACCAGACAAGGACTTGCTCGTATGGCGCAGTGGGTATTCTCATTCCCAAAGCGTTTCGACGCAGCTCGAATTCCTGAAGGGGAATGTCTCGAGGTTACATATGAAACCATGGTTCCCCGAAGGGAACAAGATGCTGCATCTCCCTGCCATATTCTCTGCATCCCTGCAGGCTTGCCAGCTGCATTTTTATGTTTCCTGGTTGCTCACATCACCCCGCTCGTGATGTCTCGCTTCTCTATTAGACTGATTTCACACATGCTTCAGAACGTGGTCTCGCCAGGGCGTTCCCAAAGCTTTCGATGCAGCATCTCATTCCCTTCGGGGAACCATGGTTACATACGTAACCTTGAGACGTTTAGCTCTTAACCCTAATCAAACACACCTAAGCATGCTAATCAATGTCTTCAGGATCATTAGAAAATCACAGGTAGGTGAGTTTGTTCAGGGTTGGAGCTAAACTCTGCAACACGTTGGCCCTCCAGGACAAGATTTGTGGAACCCTGCACTAGAGTAACATTAAACTAAGATACTGCAACTTTTTTTCCCACATTTTTAAATGACCATGATAAAGTTTTAAACCTATCAAAGGGGGATATTCTGTCACAAGTTTACATGTCTAAAACAACGTGAATGAAACTCAGAGAGAAATGTTAGATTTGCTTTGTCATTTGCTTTTTTTTTTGTACACACACATACACACAGAGATATGGGCTTTGCTGCACATCCTTGATGCACATGCACTTTGTCTATGATCACAGCACTGCATGTCAGCAGGGCACTGAGTAATGAGTTCACAAGCCTAAATAAACGCCGGTGTGAAGTCTTACAGATTATGCCCAGGCGAGGATGATGATCTGCTATTGCAGTTATATCGGCAGAAGAGGTGACAAGTAATCTAACAAGTGAACAAGTTGCTTTTGCTCACTTTCATACATTGACTTACATTACTCATTCACTGAAGTCTCACCCCTTTGAAGCCAGTGTCTTAAAAATTATTTGTTTATATATTTTTATTTTTTTATATATGTATATTATATATATATATTTTTTTTATATATATTCTGTACATATTAATTTCATTCATTTTATTATAAAGGGCGGGCAAAAGATTAAAATAATAGCAATTAATGTAACACTTTGCTTATGTTAAAGGGATAGTTCCCCCCAAAATGAAAATTCTATCATCATTTACTTACACTTATGTTGTTCCAAACCTGTATGAATTGTGTGAATTTTTTAGTTGAATGCAAAAGAAGATAATTTGATGAAGTTTGGTAATATTATGGAAGTCCTTTGCATTTGGGGGGGGGGGGGGTATGGGGTATAGCTTAATAAAAGTTATGTTCACAAAATAGATGATAAATTAGATCTGCTTTGTTGTCATTTGTGAAGAAGATAATCATAAAATTGGAGACATGCAAATGTTAAATTAGTATAATAAAATCTGTTGCATTTTTGGCACAAATTAACACAGTGAGCCACACAATGACTCACTTATAACACATAACAGAAAAGTATTTGTCGCCACCCACTGATGAAAACATGCAAAATAAAGAAATGGCCTCTATGATATTCTCTCTAGATAAGATTTTTTTTCCCCTTTCCTTTGTGTTATCATCTGTCAAGGAAATACGGCAAGTCTTTAAGTGTCAAATGCCACAGGGCTACAAGTTATGTGCTAAACTTTAGAAGTTAGTTCAATCAATCTATTCTTCTAGTCATCAGAATGATAAACAGAATAAATTATATTCTACGTTTTTTAGGATGTTGCAGACTTCACCAGCGGTCTTTGTCACGCAGAACAACCTTGGCATGTTTATCATGTGAGCTCTGGTGATCTGGCATCTGATGCTGGCGAGGGCATGTAGATGAATGAGGGGAAATGACGACAGTTTACTGCACATTCCATAGTAATTTCACAGCTGTCATCCCCATGAGAGTACCTCACCTTTACTTGAGAGAACACCCAAACACACTCTCGCAAAGGCTCAGGCCTCTTTTTGGGATTAAAGGAATAGCTCACCCAAAAGAGAAAAATAATACTTACTAATTACTAATTACTCAGAACTACCCACATGTCACTCAGAACCTCAGTTGCAGAGTGTCTAAAGTTATCTTTTCCATGCAACAAAACCCTAAATATCTCTAAAAAAAAAAAAATAATTAACAACAATAATAATAATAATAATAATAATAATAAGAAGAAGAAGAATACAAATAAAAACAACATAAAAAAATGAAAATAAAAAGTATATATAAACAATAACCATAACAGCAACAGACCCAAATTTAAAGGGGTCATCGGATGCCCATTTTCCACAAGTTGATATGATTCTTTAGGGTCTTAATGAAAAGTATATAACATACTTTGGTTAAAATGTATCAATGGTAGTGTAAAACAACACTTTTTACCTTGTCAAAATCAGCTCTGTTTTCAGCAACCCGTTTTAGTGCATGTTCCTTTAAATGCTAATGAGCTCTGCTCACCCCACCCCTCTCTTCCGTGGGGTGACGAGCCATTCTCATGAGACTGTTTACTTTAGCCGAGGAGCTTGCTATCTAGCACGTTATTAGAAAAGGTGATTTGCAAAGTTTCATAAAATAACCTTAAGTCCCGTTCACACTACAAGCGACACGCAAAGACAAAGCAACACGATACCATTCATTTCAATGGAAAGCTGGCGATTTCCGGCGACATGAGCGACAGCGGCCGTTGGCGATGGATGGGGCATGTCCAGCGATGTGACAAAGTTCAGAATCCTTCAAGTTTATGCAAATGAAGAGCTACTTTCGGGAGCGACAGCCAATATGAAAGAAGACAGTGCTCATGTGATCGTTCTCATCTTAGGTCAGCAGTGACGGAAAGATAGAGGAGATGCTAATCCTTGCCGTCATCATTTATTTTTGTTTTTATGTACGGATTAAATTTATATTTTCAATTTATATTTCAGTTTATATTTAGTCTTTCACCTCCAAAATGTTTGTGTTTAGTGGCAATAAAACTGATTCACTGTCAACGTGAGAATGCCCACTAGCGACCTCATCGCCAGCCCCTGGCGACGTGCAGCGACAAAAGTCACTGCTAGTGTGAACGCAGCTTTATACTCATTTCTTCTGTAGGTGAGGCTGGATCACGAATGATTTGCGTGAACATAAACGCATTTAGGTAGATAGGAGGGCACATTCCCTTCAAAAACAAAGGTAATCCACTACGTCTTCAGCGGCTCAGATGTCGGGAGTAAATGACTATGTTCATTATTACATCCAACAACAGACCACCTCAGTCGCTTAGGAGCCATTTTTGTCTACTCCTGCGTTGAAACAATGGCAGACTGATGAAAGCTCACTCAGGGCAGGTCTAAGGTAAGATGTCAATCAACAATCGTGGGAGGGACCTGTGTCTGTGTGATGTCACACAGACAGGCATCTGAGAATGGCTTTATATGAGAAAGGGGAAATGATTTAACGAGATAAAAAAAAGATCCTGGTTGGATCTTTATCATTATAGGGTGGTTGTGTACACACACTGCCAACACACATTTCAGTTCAAACAACTTTTAAAAGTGCATGTCGCATCCCATGACCCCTTTTAGTCATTATTCAGTGATAATATTGCTTTCCATTTTCACCAGATACAGGATACAGATATCATGTTATATAAAAATTTTATAATTTGTATTTGTAAAACACTGTACTTAGAGATAATATATTTGATTAAATAAAACTGACACTTATGTGTACCTAAAATGAATATGGCAGTTTAAATTAAATAGAGTCCTACTTAAGTTGGTCAAATCACCACTAAACTAACTGCATTTGAAAAAATAAAATAATTGTAAATAACATACAATTAAGTGTCCAAAAACATTAACTTCAGTTTGCACTTAAGTATATTATTAAGTATAGTACATAATGTCTTTTTAAAAATATTTATCTGTCTATCTCTCTCTCTATCTCAAGCCTTATAATAGACACATGCCGTATCTGTGTTATTTCTATTTCATACTATTTCTGCGTTTTAATAAAGCATTTTAAGTTAAGGAAACTCCCTTTTTTCCTTCCTGTAACATATGCAAATTTAATTTGGTAAATTTGCTCAAAATTAATTTGTTAAATTATGCAGTGCAGATATTCCCAAACCAGAGTTGACTCTTAGGAAGCTAAACTAGCAGTCTAATCCTGACTGATTGGTTGTGGTTCCCAATCCTGGTCCTGGAGAACCCCTTACACTGCACGTTTTTGGTGTCTCTCTTATCTAGGATTCTTACGTTCACAGAGCTGCCCAGTGATGTAAGGCAGATCAGTTATTTGTTTGCTTTGGTCCGCCTAAGAAAGGGGTTCCAGCGACTAAGCAAACCATGAGTCGGTGGGTGGTTGATACCATCACACTGAACTATGAGTCCTCTGGCCTCCAGTCACCAATTACTTTTTTAACGGTCGAGTAGTACGTTCAAATTCAAATGTAGTACCTACTAAGCAGTATGCGATTTCGGACGCACCCTATGCCTAGTAAGAGCTTGATTAGCTGGTTCAGGTGTGTTTAATTGGGGTTGGAGCTAAACTCTGCAGACAGCCCTGTCTTGGAGTCTTCACTAATGAGCTGATGAGTTGAATCAGGTGTGTTTGAATAGGGAGACATCTAAAATGTGCAGTGTTGGGGGTTCTCCAGGACCAGGAATGGGAACCACTGGGAGAATGAACAGTGCTGCAGCAAACAGTACACAGTGACTGAGGAATTACTTTGAAATTCAAAGAGCTCAAAATAATGTAAAGTGTCCTAGAAGAGCATGAACACGCACTTGCTTTAAAAAATAAATAAATAAAAGAAAAAAGAAAAGAAATGAACGAACAAACAAATAAATAAATAACACATATAGGGATGCTTTGTGCATTACAACATCTAATATGTAATGCTATTTCAGATTGTAATTGTAAAAATTTTATTGATTCATATATTGACTTAGTACTCTGAAATGATTATGAAAGAATAAAGTTTTATTCCATATTCTGTTTCTTTCTGTTTTCCAAGTTTCCACTCTAAAGGACAATGATCTTTCTAAAGGAGTGTGCCATACAAAGATGTTTAATTTGACACCAAAAATATATTTGTGTAAAGTTCATGTTAATTAGCCATTTCTCTTTGCTAAAGTTCACCTCAGTTACAATAGATATGCACTACCCTCAGATATGTTGTGGTAATTTGTCAAATCTGGTGCTGTATTTAGCACATGCACACAGGAGCAACCACATGAGATGTGTGTTTGTTTGCATGTCAAGATATTACAGTCTGTAGAACCTCTTCACAAAGTTTTCTGCAATATATTGTTCTTAATAAGATAACAATACCAAGTATCTAAAACATGACCATGACAAAATGTAAAACTAAATTACAGCAGTGAAAAGGCAAAAGGCCCAGACTAGGTCTATGCATATTATCTGTCTATTTTTGTAAATTGCAAAAGCATATTATAATTAATTTAATTTAATCACACATACATACATATATATATATATATATATATATATATATATATATATATATATATATATATATTTATTTTATTTTATTATTATTTGTGCATGCAAATTGAATCTGCCATGATGGGACACAGTCTAAGATTAATTTATGTACTGTATGTTACCATAACATGCAGCTCTGCGAAACACACACACACACACACAAATAATATCTATAGGCAGGTATATAAAGCATATATTAGTGCTGCCAAACGATTAAGTGTGATTAATCGCATCCAAAACAAAAGTTTTTGTTTACATTATATATGCACAAGTTCATGTTAATTAGCCATTTCTCTTTGCTAAAGTTCACCTCAGTTACAATAGATATGCACTACCCTCAGATATGTTGTGGTAATTTGTCAAATCTGGTGCTGTATTTAGCACATGCACACAGGAGCAACCACATGAGATGTGTGTTTGTTTGCATGTCAAGATATTACAGTCTGTAGAACCTCTTCACAAAGTTTTCTGCAATATATTGTTCTTAATAAGATAACAATACCAAGTATCTAAAACATGACCATGACAAAATGTAAAACTAAATTACAGCAGTGAAAAGGCAAAAGGCCCAGACTAGGTCTATGCATATTATCTGTCTATTTTTGTAAATTGCAAAAGCATATTATAATTAATTTAATTTAATCACAAGTCATTAAACAAGTCATTACTATTGTGAGTGTTAGCACAGTTGGATTTAAATATGTACTTAGTGAATTCTCATTGTCCTGAAGTAGAGGTTACAGACCAAGTCACACGAGCCTGAAGAGATAAACAGGACGAGCACTCGTGTCTGATGATCACCCCCTGAAAGGTGTTTGGTATCGGACCTGACCATTTGGGACACTTTTACATGGACAGTATATTTATTACGTATATATAAATACACACACATACAGTATATAAAGTATTTACATATTTATACATGTATATATTCACATTCTTACATTGTATATTATATATAAATATATTTAATATATAAATATAACATATTTTCTAAAATATATGCATGCATGTGTTTGTATTTATATATACATAATAAATATACGCAGTATACACTCATATATTATGTAAACAAAAACCTTTATTTTGGATTTACATTTTATTTGGATTACATTTATTTTTATCCAAAGTGACTTCAAAATCAACAAAAGAGCAATGATAAGCGAGTGCTATGACAAGTCTCAGTTAGCCTAACGCACATGTAGCAAGGTTTTTTTTTTAATATACTAAATAAAAATAAAACAGATAGAACAGAAAAATCAATAGAGCAAGCTAGTGTTAGAGGCCTTTATTTGCTTTTTGTAAATAGTATAATAAATAAAAATTAAATTAAATTGATAGAATACAAAAAGATTAGAGAAGCGAGTGTTTTTTTTTTTTAAGGAAACAAGCAGTTAGTAAATGAATAGAGTGCAAGTCTTTTTTTAAAGAATAGAATTACAATAGAGAGTGCTAGAGTTAGAGGGTCAAATAAAAAAGCCCTAGCATCACTTGTTTCCAGATGCCATTTGGTTTATTGTTTTTGTACCCTAATGCAATTAATTCCATATATATTTTATGTGGCTTGGGTGTACAAATATATTGCGGCTGCTGTGCAAGAATAGTATAATAAATAAAAATTAAATTAAATTGATAGAATACAAAAAGATTAGAGAAGCGAGTGTTTTTTTTTTTTTAAGGAAACAAGCAGTTAGTAAATGAATAGAGTGCAAGTCTTTTTTTAAAGAATAGAATTAGAATAGAGAGTGCTAGAGTTAGAGGGTCAAATAAAAAAGCCCTAGCATCACTTGTTTCCAGATGCCATTTGGTTTATTGTTTTTGTACCCTAATGCAATTAATTCCATATATATTTTATGTGGCTTGGGTGTACAAATATATTGCGGCTGCTGTGCAAGTGTAAGTTGCATTTATTTTCATAAAATAGTTTTTCTAAAGTGCTTACTACAAACTAAATGAGATGTTGTAATTAAGCAATGATTTGCATTCACAGACTTCTGATATTTTCATACTAAGTTCAGATCTGCTTAGAAAAAATATGACAGAATATCTTCAAATGAACAGCTGCTTAAATCACTCAAGCATCAAGCATCGCTTATCATGACACAGTTGTGTAATCAAACACCTCTGTTACCGGCGGCACATTTCTGGGGAACTCTAAGTAGCACTTGTTTGCACACAAGCAGCCTTTGATGGTACAGAAACTGTTTGCTCTTTGAGCCTTGCCCTTTAACAACATGTCTCACCGCTATTTGCATAATATCCGTCAAACAGTTCAGGGTCTAACAAGTAGCATGTTTCGCAAAATCTTAACGACCTAAAGAGCATATTTTTTGCACTTCTGTCCTTCATATCTGTGCATGAAATGTGAGATTCAGTCTCTTATGATACATTTATGCCAGTATGGCACAACCTGCGCCTGCTTTTTGCAGATGGCAACAAAAAAACGTCTTATTGCAGCATTTGTTAGGGACAGAATTTTTTTTTTTTACCCTTATGTGATTATGTGCTTGTTTATTTATTTTTCTGCTGAACGCAGCTGCTCGGGCCCCTCCATGCAGAAACGCCCAATATGGCTCCACGGCTGTACACTAGGCTGGGGGCCAAGAAGGCCAATTTTCAGAGAAAGGCACCAGTGGAATATCACTTGCGATGGCTCCCAGTGGGCATAATTTTCAAACACCCCCCTTCCATTTACTTTCATCTTTTCTTCTTCCTCCACTCCTTTGCACGTTGCGGTGTGTATGTTTGCTGACATGAGCACTCAGGCAAGCTGGTAACAGCTCTCATAGTACTGCATCTGTTATTGAACAGTCACTCGTACGTGCGGCACAGGAAAACTCAATTGGAATCTCAATAGTGTCATGGCTGTGAGTTGAGCATAATTCCCCATCACTATCGCAGAGGACTGTAAAGCATTCACAGCGTACTGCAGATTTGCCCTGGTAAAACATACCTGCCGCTCACAGCGACTCTCACTGGTGATTGCTTTACCAGCAGTGCAGAGAGAATGCAAGATCTCTCATATGCTGTATCTCTGATTCAGTGTGTATTTTTAAGTGTGAAGTTGGTTAAAGTATACACATAAAAAAAGTCAAAATATATGTTAATTAAATTTCAGATTTGATATGGAGCACAGTCTTTATGCTCAAATGCATTCTTAGGGAATTGTTTTGAGTATGCACTTATAGTGTACTTCAAATCTTAAAAGTGTATTAAAGATAACATAATTTTAATTAAATAAACAGACACTTATGTATAAAGATAGTACACTTTCATGTATGTTTCTTAAGAATACTTAAAAAATGTACTATGCAAGAAAGTAAACTATTCAATTGACATTAAAGCACATTTTTATTTTATTTTGTTTTTAAATTATTTTTGTGATTTAAAGAAGTATACTTTGATGTGTTGTCTAACGTACTAAAACATGTAAATGTAAATAATTTATATAATTTACATTTTATATTTAATTGTAAATAAAAGTATAGTTTTAACTGTAGTGTGTCCATATTACATTTAAGGTTAATATATTCAAATGTACCAAATGACAACAACTCACAAATGTGTAATCACAAATATATGATCACATGACATACAAGTTTCAATAAAAATGACAAATTACAAGTATAATTTAGTTTACCGTAAATCGTTTACTCGAGTCAAACTTAAATGGGTCAAAATGTTCAGATAACTATAATACATTCACATTTAGTTTTAATTAACATGCAATTAGGTGTCCATAAACATTACATTCATATCCTTTTAAAGTATAATATCTGCATAAATACTCTTTTTTTTTAAATGAAAATTTCAAATGACACTTAGAGGCTTCAAATGTTTTCCTCAAGTTCATGTTGATGACCGAGCAAAGTAACCACAACTGAAAAACACATAGCTAAGCTATCCACTTGTAGGATATCAGACCGAATCAGACAATCTAAGATTTGGTAGATTAGTTTATATGTCTTAGATTTATCCAATAAAGCCTTATTTATATGGAAAAGAGAAGTATCTTGTGTTTTGTGCTCACAAGTTAATGTCTTAAACTGCCGATCTTGTTACTATGCTAATTAATAGTGTTTTCACTATATTTTGGATATTGATATCCATTGCAGAATTGCTGTCATACGGCTCGCTCACTGACTCGCTGGCCGTCTCAGTGATCAGCCGTAAAACAGTGATTCTGTCCTAATTCCCTTGCATATCAATGGTGGAGTTCCCTTTAAAATCTTAAATGATTCCCTTTGAGCTAAATTATTAAATTATCACTGTTTACCCTACACCACTCTATCTATATCTGTTTAATTATTTAAAACCTACCAAACCTCTTTTTGTGAAAAATGTTTTGCTGGAAAACTTTTCATTCTTTAAAATAAATGACACTTGGTTTCATATTTTCTTGTCTAATAGTGGTAGTGATAATTATACTTTTTTTCAAGATGGGCCTACATGTCCACATACTTTTTGGAGCTACTGTATTTAGATCTTGTAAATGCGTTTGTGAACTGCATGTGAAGTATGTGTGCATTTACCATATTAGAGGTATTTACACACTGCTAAAATCATTTTAATCATGTAGTGCATATCCACTAAGTATTTATCTGCACATACATCATGCAAATACTATTTGCTGAATGTTCTATGCCTTAGAAAGAAAGATACATAACAGATTAAGACGTAGCCTAATCTAATTCTACAATCTAGTCAGTCACCCTCTATCATTCTTGTTCCAATGTACATGCTAATAATCAAAACAGATTAAATCACTCCGCTCAGAGACCACAACACACTATGATCAATCCATCAAATAACCCAAACATAAATCTAATCTTGTTGTTCTAACACTTTTAATAACATACGTCTGAATATTGTTGTGTGCACTGGAGTGATTTATTGGTCCCAAAAAAAAAAAAAATGCTATCAGCCTCGCATAAGGAAGCAAATGCTGGTGGCCTGCCAATAATCCCATTAACAGCATTGTTCAAACTCATTACGCATCCTGAAACAAAATAATAATCACAAATCTACAAAGTCAAAATTCCTCTGAATAATGTTGCCAGTTAAGTTCTCTTCTTCCGTCATAAATCTAAATGTAAGCTGCTTTTGCACGGTCGACTGTGCACTGTGTGTTAATGTTTGCCAAGTGAGTTATGAATACACGGAGGTGCTGTGCTAGTGCTGAGCTGATCTATGCTGAAGCTTCAGTTTATTCACTTAGAGGAAACAACATGGATAGCAGCCCAAGATGACACCTCATATTCTCAGTGTGTTCCCCCAAACATTTAGCTGAACAAAAATATTTCTCGCTCTCTTTAAAACCGTTTTAATCTAAATGCTTATATGCTTGACTTTGTTTATAAGCAAATTTAAGTTGTGCCAAGTTATGGTTTTCTACATTATGCTACATTTTCTACACTCATTCTATTTTTATAATGCTTTATATTTCTGTTCTGCTTTTATTTAATTTTATTTGTATTTGTATTTTGCTGTGTTTTTATCACTTTTATTATTTACCACTTCAATCCACTCCAATCCCTTTCCTCTCCTCGTTTATATAATCTTTTGTCGCCCAAGATGACACCTCATATTCTCAGTGTGTTCCCCCAAACATTTAGCTGAACAAAAATATTTCTCGCTCTCTTTAAAACCGTTTTAATCTAAATGCTTATATGCTTGACTTTGTTTATAAGCAAATTTAAGTTGTGCCAAGTTATGGTTTTCTACATTATGCTACATTTTCTACACTCATTCTATTTTTATAATGCTTTATATTTCTGTTCTGCTTTTATTTAATTTAATTTTATTTGTATTTGTATTTTGCTGTGTTTTTATCACTTTTATTATTTACCACTTCAATCCACTCCAATCCCTTTCCTCTCCTCGTTTATATAATCTTTTGTCATATCTATCTATCTATCTATCTATCTATCTATATATCTGCCATTTGTCCGTCCTTCCTTACTTACTTACTTACTTACTTACTCGTTCGTTCGTTCCAGGACCCCTCATGACAATAATTGTAATGAAGACTTTGAAAGCAGGTTTTAGACTAGAAGGAAATTGAATGTACTATGTCACATCTGTGTTGAAAGTGAGTTTCCGATTTGAATGCTGGTAATTTGCATAACTTGTGAATAACTTCTTTCCTCAAATCTATTTATGTAATCTCCTTTATTTCTCCTTTCATTTCCTATAAACCTAAGCTCTGGACAATCCAAAAATTATACTACTTGGTTTCTTTAGTTCCCTGACAATAACTGGCACACACTTTAACAACTTAACAATTCTAAATCTAAAATTAAATTTAATTGTAGTATTCCTGTAAATATAGCTAAGTATATATATATATATATATATATATATATATATATATATATATATATATACATACATACATATATACATACATTTCTGTTGTGTTTTGTTTTGCTCCCCGTGACCTAGTTTTCCTGTGTTCCTTGATTAGTTCACTCGTTTCCACCTGTGTCTGATTTATTATCTCGTTTGTCTCCAGCATTTAAGTCCTGTGTTCTCCCCTGGTCCTTTGTCTGCTTTTATTTTGGTTTGCATGTTGTGCTACCCCAGCTCCTTGATTTCTTGTGTTTGCTTCGTGGATTATAATAAAATACTGTTATTGGACTACTCCTGTGTCGCAGTCGAGTAGTCCTCCTTAGAGCACAGCAACACGTGATGTGATGTCATATATATATTAGTATTTCAGGGAAATAACTTGCATTTGACATTATACAGTAATCATGACTAAAAGATTTATATCAGGTAAACAGGTGACAAAAAAGCTTGCTCTGACACAGTCTTTCCCGAGTGAGGACATAAGGACTGTGTGTGTGTGTGTGTGTGTGTGTGTGTTTGAAGTGCATATGGAAAGGATCATTAGGAGGAGTGGTGAATCGTTTGGTATAAATCGAGTCATTAGGCATCCATTTGTGGCAGAGTAGCTTCCATATGACAGAGTGGGGTGGCAGGTCCTCTCTCTGTACCAGACGGCTTCTGTTCTGCGCTCACATAAAAAGACAAACAGATTGGCTCGTTTGCATTTCTCTGCTGAGAGACAGTTTGGCAGCAGTTTATAGAAAACCTTTAACTTTTAGTCTCCTTTTTTATTATCCATATTTCACACATTCTGCTTTAAATTTAAAGGTTTAGAGCTTTTCTGGAATGAGTAGTTGTTACAAGTTTCATATGTACAATAGCGTGTATAACGGGTAAAAACTAAAATCCCATTGCAGTAATATTTATCACTTGAGTTATTCAACTTTGCTGCTGCAAAGTCATTAAAAAAGTAATCAAACAAACTATTGTTTTAAAAGTGTTCATTAAAAATCAGTCAGTCAGTCAATCAGACAAAAGTCACCAAATAATTCTTTATCATTACCAAACAAAATTATGAAATTACACAAATATCACAAATGGAAGCATGGAGGGGAAAAAAGGTATATAGAAAGGTATATGCATTTAAAGGTATATAAAGGTATAATATATATAGGTATATAGGAAGAAAAGGTATATTCTCTCTACCATCTTGAGGTGTACTTGGATACCGTTTTAAACAAACGTATGCAGTATTCTGGACACTTGTAATTAATGTAATGTCTTCACAGAAATGCTTATGGTAACACAATTGATTTTTGTCGATAAATATCAAGTTTGCAATGCACTAGCCTTCTTTAAATCAAAATTATTATTTATATCGTAAGAAACAAATTCAGTTTGCCTAAACATTTGACTGTCAGCTGTAGTTTACTATAGTTTGAAACACAAAAACATTAGTGTGTATCACATTCTGTATGCAGTAAGTCTTTCGTTCTGTACACAGGCTTCTGTTCACATTCTTCATGCTGAAATTCATCTTCTGCTCTCTATTTTGGTCCATTAGCAGAGGCAGGGCAACCACTCAACTGATGCTGAAATGACATTAATTATGACCACAGACAGAAATAAGCACTTATAGACAATCATGCTGTCAGCAATAAAATCTCAGCCCTCTCGTGGCCACAGGCACATTCAGTTTATTCTATATCGCTATGTCAGTTTGACCACCATTCACACCATGCGTCCAAGCGTGCAGTTCATGGAAAATTCTCCTTGGAGTCTGTATTATGTTGCCGAAATGACCTGTGGCTGCACATGTGCGTATGCTTCCATGCATCTGTGCCCCTGGGTGCCCCCTTATGTGCTTGGTTTTGGCTGACTCTGTCACGCGTTGACTGTAGATGTGTGAGATAGAGGAGTGCATCGACAGTGAGATAATTACCCGCCAATCACCAGATTTGGATAGATGTTGTGAGAAAGGAAGAGAGTGAAGGTGACTGACAAGCCAATAACATGCACCTGAAACGACACACACACACACACTGCGGTACAGCTGCAGTTTAACACGCCGTTCTGCTCTGGCAGAGCGTGGATGTATGTTTGTTTGCTGAACACTTTACTGTGTCAAAGCAGCGTCTGTTCTGATATCACCTCTTGACGGTGAAACAGAGAGGCCGTGAGTGAAGCGCTTGGCTTTGTATCAAAACGCCCAACTTGAATGCTGTGCTGAGAGGCCAAGCATATGTTTTTTATTACAATTTTATTATTATGTATTAAAATACCAAATCCAGGTTCAAGAACTCAAGATCTGTTTTCTTTGAGAGGTGGGGCAATTTTGCTTCTTCCATTGTGTGTGTGTGTGTGGGGGGGGGGGTTGTGCAATGTACAGTAAAAGACAGGCCTTCTTTGAGATTCTTACAAGGTTAAAAATGACCAAAGTCATTGACACACGCTGATAATAACCAGATGTTATCAATAGTACTTTATTTGCTTTGTGAAATACTTTTAAATATTATTCACACACTTAACACAGTCAAGAACTATTTAGGGAGAAAGAGAAAATAATTCACAGAGACATTAAGTGCTAATTTTCACGTCTAGAACCTGGGTGGAACAGCTTATGCTCTGTTCATGCTGCGTACACTTTTGTGGTCACTGTAGAATGATTTGGACCAGAGAAAAACAACAAGGGTGGGCCACACAGACCTCCTGGTTTAAACTGAAACAAAAATAAATATTCATATATATTTTACATACATTTTTTTTTTTACTTGAGGAAAAACTGGTTATTAACTAATTAGTCCCTCACTTATTACATCCATAAATTACTGTGACTAAAATATTCAAAATGAATGACATTTAAACAATTATTAGTGTACCGACAGTAATGGCAGTGAAGAATAAAAAAAGATGTGACATTTCCTTTCTAGGTGTAATAATAATAATTATTATTATTATTATTATTAATATTAATAAATGTTAGCAAAATTAATTTTAGCAAGACAAAGGACTCATTTAATACAAAAAAAAGTCATTTCTGTGAATGTTGATTCAGTGGACGTGACATTTGGTTCAGGGAAAAAAAATACTGTATTCTCTTACAATGCATGTGATGTACTGTATGTCCACCATTGGACACTGTTAGTGGAAATTAACGAATGCATTTTAAAAGTGTACTTTAAAAGAGTGTAATCTCAAGCCACAAGACCCTTAAAACTTGCACTCTATAAATACTATTGTAAGAATCACTTTATAACACAGAACAAACTGCACGATCTTAAAAGAAAGAGAACTGCTCAAGATGAGCATTTGATGGAGGAACAGATGGCTGTTAGCACAACTCTCTCCACTTATTTCACTGGTGTTCACCGGTTGACTGATGTTAACCATCCACAGCAAAACAGTGCACAGACATATTGAGTGAGAGAAACAACTCATCAGTCAACAGAAAGAGAACAGGAACAAATATAAGGAAAGGATTTTTAACAAGTAAAAGAAAGTGCTGCAGCTGATGAAAAAAAATATTTTATGAAGTTATTTCTAATAATTATCTGAAATTTTAACTTGTATCCAAGCTGTCTGTCCACTTTGTCTAACTTTACAATAACTTTAAAAATACAATTTTAGATTTTATGAAGAAAATGTGGTGATGTGGTGCTTGCCACAACATTTTATTTGATTGATTGATTGATTGATTTATTGATTGATTAAACCTAAGTATGAGTATACTAGAGTGAGGCTTGTCTTAGAAAACATCATTAATAATTATCACAGGTCTAAATTCATCTTATCATGAAGAAATGTTGCATTGGCTGCTGTTCTGTGCTCACTAAAACCAAACTAAGACATAATTTATCTGTATTGTCAAAGAACACCATTTATTTGTTTTACAAGGTCCAAATTATGCAACCCCTAAGAGGCAATGCATTATACTAGTATTATTAAATTTTGGTCATGAGAAAACAAGACAGACAATTAATAAATAACACAAGGCCTCTTTGGGCTTCTGTATCAAATTGTATAAGCCCTGCCATCAAAGAGTGAAAATAACTGACCATGAGAGTGAAAGTTTCAAGAGAAAAGAGAGAGCCCAGTTTTTTGTCATTCTGACAGCTGTTAATTTAGAAAGAAAAACATTATTGAGTCCAGATGGCTGCAGTCAGCAAGAGAGAGCACAGAATATTCCTGCTTCAGTATGTGTATGTATCCTTTTGACTAGAATTTAAATGAACAGAATTCAAATGGTTGTTCATTCAGCATTCTTATCAGTGTGATTAGTGCTGTGGTATAATGCCATATAATTACACAGGTAAACTGTTCCTGAGTTGATTGTGGAATGGGTAATGAGAAGAAATGCTTAAGCATTGATTGGCAACTCATATAAAAAGCCTTTCAGTTTCTAAAGATCCAGAGAAAAGCCCCTAGTGCTTTAATAACTAAATAGAACTCAAGATTTAACCCCATTTAACCACAAGCAGAACCACCTCCTACATTCTTTTTTTTTTAAAGCTGCAGTCCGTAAGTTTTGCCTCTTTGTCGCCATCTCTGTTTGAAAACCTGGAATTGCAGCTGTGTGCGGAATTATCTAGCTTGCGTGGGTTGTGAGTCGGCACGGCTCCAGCGGGGATGAATCTAATGTTCTGAAGAGTATGTGTGGCAGTCAGTCACCGCACCGGTGTGGATATTTCGCAATCACAGATTATAGCCTACGTCTTGGAATATGACCCAAATAAGAATTTTCACCGTATATTGCCATCTGAATAAGTAAGTAACAAGTCTGCCACGTTTGTTCTGACCAACTGAGGAAAAAAGCATTACCATAAATCTCGCTACCAATGGTGATTAAATCTGAATATCGGTTAGCTCATACCACATCAAACCGTTCAAATTATTATTATTGTTATACGTTATTCTCAAATGATTAATGTTAACAACATCAGCATTGGTGACTATGAGTATAGTGTGTATTAGCGTGTAGATTTCAGTTTCTACACATTCTAATCTAAGTGTCATACTCTTTGAATTTCATATTAAGAAATTATTTTAACCCAAAAAGCAAATTATGCTCTCTTCGAACTGGTTTTCTTTAAAATACAAATCTTTGTAACCCAGGCTATCTGTAATCAGAAGCACATTTATAACTGGAATATAATTTAATTTCATGCACATGTGTTTCATAAACACATAATCCTTTATGGATTACAATCCACCATCAAAATGATACATTTAATTATTCTGGCTGCTGTGAGAAATGGCTATAAACGATCCGCCACCTGCAGGATCCTCACATGTGATAGCATACTAGCCGGGACAACTTCTTTATGTTTACAGACATGACGTAATGACGCAGTGCCTTTTTATTTTTTTAAATGGGTTAACCATAGTGTGACATACTGCACAACATGTGTTTAAAAAAGTAAAGTGACACAGTTTAAGTATAAAATAATTTATTTACATGCATTATGTGACCAAAAATAAATTTTCCAGTTTATCTTTATGCAACATGCAAAAATAATGCTTAGTTTGTATGTGTCAGACTCTGTTCCGTGTTTTGTGTGTGTTTTACTCCCCATGTGTGTCCATGCCCTTATTTGGTTCTTCCTGCTCCTGTTCTGATTATGTTGATTTGTCTCCAGCCGTGTTAATTAGTTTTATCATTTGTGCTCCTTTATAAGCCTGTCTCCTTCTGTAACGGACGGAACACAGGAAGTGTGAGGATCCATCTGCAAGGCTTTATTAATTGAGACGTGGTCAAAAACAGGCATAGGTCAGACAATGGCAAACAGGTATATTGCTGGCAAGGCAAGAGGGATAATCAAGGTACAAGGCAACGGTCCAGGCAGGGGCAAAAAGTATCCAATAGGGTGAGACTCGAGAGATAATCCAGGTAAACAGGCAGTGATCAGAACACGGGGAAACAGACAAGGCAAGACAAAGAAAACAAGACACTAGGCTCGGTAATGCAGCTAACACTAGGTGAGTGGAAAATACAGAACAATACTCGGCCGTGAGAAAGAGGAAGTCCGTGTGTGTGTGTGTGTGTGTGTGTGTGTGTGTGTGTGTGTGTGAGAGATCAGTGCATTCAGCTGTGTGTGTGTGTAATCAGTGCAATGGTTGATGGGAAATGCAGTCCAGGGTGTTGTGTAACAGTCTGTGTGGTGTGAGAGTCAATGTAATGGGAGAATGACCTCTAGTGGCAATCGACCTGAAGCCCACGGACCGGATTCGTGACACCTACGTCCATTCATCGCCTGGTATTGTGAATGTTTGTTTGTTTGTCTACCGCATCTGCTACATGTTTTCCTGGTTCCCTGGTTATAATTAAAATATCCTCGTTGATGTACTCCTCGTTCCTTCGCTCCGCTCTCCCTCACAGTAGGAACGTGACAGTATGCAGTATATGCTACTTATTGTATACTATATTTACAACTTCTTAAACACTTTTTACAAACATACAAATTAAATTTCATAATTGCAATTCATGTATACTGTATAATTAAATGTTGGTAAAACATTACATATCCATGAGACTGTAAGTATACTGCAGGTATTGTATTTTTATGTTTTATTTGTCTTCACTGAAAGAGACCGCTTCAATTGCACTGTTGCATGACATAATTACAGCCAATCAGTACATGTTGTGGAGAGGACATTTGACATGAAATGTCATTGTGGGTGGCGCAACTCTGCAAAATTGCATAGAACTAGCAAACAAGCAACCATTAAAGTGTATTTGAACTTGATTCTGTACTTGTCCAAGTCCCAGCTGGTTAGGACAAAACATCTTGATTAACATTAAGAGAATTTCTGGTCTCAATTACGTTAATAGTGTTGTATACTCCCATCTGTTCTGTTTGCCTGTGCCTTTTGGATTTAAGACTGTGTGGATTACTATTTCAGATTCCCTGTCTGCAACACATTGTGACAGTATCAATAATACTACTAATTCTTAGTATAATTAAATGTTGGTAAAACATTACATATCCATGAGACTGTAAGTATACTGCAGGTATTGTATTTTTATGTTTTATTTGTCTTCACTGAAAGAGACCGCTTCAATTGCACTGTTGCATGACATAATTACAGCCAATCAGTACATGTTGTGGAGAGGACATTTGACATGAAATGTCATTGTGGGTGGCGCAACTCTGCAAAATTGCATAGAACTAGCAAACAAGCAACCATTAAAGTGTATTTGAACTTGATTCTGTACTTGTCCAAGTCCCAGCTGGTTAGGACAAAACATCTTGATTAACATTAAGAGAATTTCTGGTCTCAATTACGTTAGTGTTGTATACTCCCATCTGTTCTGTTTGCCTGTGCCTTTTGGATTTAAGACTGTGTGGATTACTATTTCAGATTCCCTGTCTGCAACACATTGTGACAGTATCAATAATACTACTAATTCTTCTTATTATTATTTAGAAACTCTCCTGCTGAGATAGCGTAAAAACATCCAGTGAAAGACAATCAAACATGCTAACTCTTACTGTCAGACTGCAGAGATTTTCTGGATTTAGCTCTTTGACTGCTGAGGTCAGGATTGTACGTCGGGCAGCAGCATTTCTTGACATGGGTTTTTGCTTAGACTCACTCCGTCTCTCCCCTCCAACGAACACTAACACGCATGTTCACACTGCCCTTGCCTCTTGCCCTGCCAGTGTGATTTCAGTGAGCTCAGCAGAGCAAGACGTATTATAAATGTTACATTACAGCCGCACACTGCTGTCTCCTCTTCAAGAGTTACCATAACACTCACACTTTTTGTCTTTTGCTTTATCTGTCGAGCTGTCTTTTTTTTTGTCTTTTATAAAGTCCTTGCAGTGTATTCTCTCTTTCTCTTATTCTTGCTGTTGCTTTGGTGGTGTATGTATCAAAACTCTCCTGCTGAGATAGCGTAAAAACATCCAGTGAAAGACAATCAAACATGCTAACTCTTACTGTCAGACTGCAGAGATTTTCTGGATTTAGCTCTTTGACTGCTGAGGTCAGGATTGTACGTCGGGCAGCAGCATTTCTTGACATGGGTTTTTGCTTAGACTCACTCCGTCTCTCCCCTCCAACGAACACTAACACGCATGTTCACACTGCCCTTGCCTCTTGCCCTGCCAGTGTGATTTCAGTGAGCTCAGCAGAGCAAGACGTATTATAAATGTTACATTACAGCCGCACACTGCTGTCTCCTCTTCAAGAGTTACCATAACACTCACACTTTTTGTCTTTTGCTTTATCTGTCGAGCTGTCTTTTTTTTTTTTTGTCTTTTATAAAGTCCTTGCAGTGTATTCTCTCTTTCTCTTATTCTTGCTGTTGCTTTGGTGGTGTATGATGAACAAACACACCTAAATGAGTGTTTTTCTTATTGCACATTTACATTACATCTGTTTTTACTCATTTGGTATCTTGACATAACCTATGGCCTTGGTTGTTGTTAGTGTCATGTTCTACTAGTTGAGTTGCAGAATCCCTCTAAACATTTTCTTTCTTATATCTGGATCTGTGTTCTTTAACTAATTACAACCTAACTGATTTACATATGTTTAAAATGTACAAATGTTTGTAGCATATTCTACGGTGGCCGAGAGAGCTCAGCACACTGCAACTTAAGTAAACCCATACAAATAGAAAAAAGCACCAGCAAGAATAAAACCTCATCAGTTTGACAGCACATGTGCTGCAAATACAAATGCGAACACAACCAAATACGAAAACATGCTGCAAATGCTCACAACACAAACATTGAGTTGCAGAATCCCTCTAAACATTTTCTTTCTTATATCTGGATCTGTGTTCTTTAACTAATTACAACCTAACTGATTTACATATGTTTAAAATGTACAAATGTTTGTAGCATATTCTACGGTGGCCGAGAGAGCTCAGCACACTGCAACTTAAGTAAACCCATACAAATAGAAAAAAGCACCAAGAAGAATAAAACCTCATCAGTTTGACAGCACATGTGCTGCAAATACAAATGCGAACACAACCAAATACGAAAACACGCTGCAAATGCTCACAACACAAACAAATATGGAAACGTGCTGCAAGTAGCACAGACCACAATGGGAGGACCCAACAATGACAAAATAACCCTAACAAAACGGAAATCAACCATTTGTTTGTTTGATTATTTATTTACTTTTGGCGTATTGATTACTATTTGTATTACAGCAGTTGTACAAATACCACGGTTAAAGTATGGTTAGTGTAGTAAATACATGGTTAATTTGTGGTTACGTACCATGGTTTAACATTTATTTATTTTTATTTTTTTATGTAATGTATTAATTATTTTAAATGTAATAGTAAAACCATATGGTAATTTTTTTTGTAAGGGAAGTTGTAAAAGTGCATTAGCCAGCTTACATGACATTTAACAGTTACATTAATTGTGTATTTTGTCAGCTTATTTAGGCTAATACTATCCACACACACAAAAAAAAAAGGCTAAGGAATCATATGGTCTGGATGCTAAAATAAATAAAAATCTCCTTTCAGAGCAAACATTGCTGTCCCAGCCATGTTCGTCTCTTTGTGGTTCCCTTAAACATTTCCAATGGTGTCTGTGCCTATTTTCAGTGTGTTTCTGTTTCCGGTTGTGTTGTGAGTATTTGCAGCATGTGTGCTGTAAAACTGATGAAGATGCTTTCTTATTTTGCAGGTGAATTTTTTTTTTTTTTATTTTATTTTTTTTATTTTTTTTTTTTTAATAACACATTTGCAGCACATTGAGCTCTCTAAGCCACCATCATATCCATGTGTTAAATAAAAGAGACTAAAAACTAACTCCTTAAAATGGTACACCACCACAGTTACCTAGAGTACAGTACAAAGTAAACCATACTATGATGATAAACATATCATGTTTTATAATAAAAATAAATTCTAAAAAAATGGTATTTATGAATATGCTATTTTAGAAATCACTGATTTCTAATAAATAAATGCATACATAACATGTAAAATTTGGTCTTAAAGGTAACAATGCCACATTTTTACTTGTTACAGCATACTCGGCTAAACTTCAGTGTAGTTCACACAGTTATACATATGATTATGTAACTATTTTAACATGACATTTGAGTGTTTCCTTCATGAGAATTGCATTTCACTTACAGATACAGACAGTCGGATTGTGGCTGAATCACATGTGACTCATGTGTCCACTGACACATTTACTAGAATCTAACATGGGAAATTGAAGTGAACTTGGTTTCATTATGAAATATATAAACTGTGACCAAGAAACCTTTGTACTCATGTAGATTTATTTTCAAAAATGAATGACTACATGATACAATAATTTTCAACAAAATAGTATACTCAGTCGTTGTATGGACGGATTGCAAAGGCAAACCAGCACTTGGAGAATATGGAGAATTCTATTAATTTCAGGTTCTGATTGAGCAATATGTCTCTAAAAGCAGGCTGTGTGGATAAGGAACAGAAGTAGACGTCTCGAGAGCCTTAATTTTAAAATACCACAAAAGCAGGAAGAAAATATGTGGAGGGTTCCTCCTTTCCCAAACAGCTTTTCTTGAAACTTGCCATACTGTCTCAATACAGCAATACGGCTACAACACAAGTGTTCAAATACATTTTAGGTCACTGTACAGTAATGCACGCACGCACACATGCAAACACACCCAAAATGTATTTCTTCAAAGCTAAAGTGAATTGGGTGCTGCACTATTTTTCTCTTCATGCACAAGGGGAGATGTTCTGTCGAAGTTCACTGAAACTAAGGCATTAGACGAAAGTCTTAAGTTGTAAGGGCATGAGGTGCTTTTCACCCACACATCTGAGTCTCCAGCAGAGCAGAGTTAAAACTAAAACCCAGAGAAAGCAGCAAAAGTGTCACTCTAACAGAAGGTCATCTGCAATTTTCCAGACACCTCAATTCTTCTGTTCCATTGAACATTCAGTTACTTCCTTTTACGTTCCTATCTTTTGGGTGCAAAGCTCCAACTTGGTGATCATTTCAGCACTTGTCTGTTTTAAAGGTGGCAACTCTGTGATAACATGAGCGATAGTTTGTTTAGGGGTGCTAATAGTGAGCAATAAGCACCTGGGGCATGTGTAAAAAAAAAATGACAGACAATGTGCTGCTACTTCTGGTCGCACATTCAAAATATCTTGTTTCACACATTATACTTTATGCATGTTTTTTTTCTTTTCTTTTTCCGGGCGTGTGCTCTACCAGAGTGTTCGAAACTGTCTATTTGCATTGGAGGTGTGGTGCATCCGTTCATCGTGATGCAGGGACTACCCCTTTCAACAGTGACCAATGACTTTTTTTCCTAAAACGTTTTTTTATTTAATTTTAAAATGTTCTTATATGTTTGTTCATACATTCAAAAATGTGCACAAATACACCAATAAGAACAATCTGGACCTGTACCTAAGGATGGCTGCAGTTGCAGGGCTGTTATACTGTATACATAAAATACTCTAGGTGGCCACAAAGGCCCAGTGTGCCAGAGGGCCCTTGAAATAGTCTATAATAATTGTGCATACCATAACCCAAAGACAGTTCTCATAAAATGTACACTGGCAGTGAAGTCTGACTAATAACATTTAAGCACATAGATACTACAGTAATTTAAAACAAATTTTTTACATTTCACACTTTCCCCCACTTACTCTTGTATATTTATGTTTTCAAAGCCCACATTTTCATTGATTTTGCTATAGAACTTAATGCATATTGATTTGCTTTTTTTTTTTTTAATTCACATAGGTACTGATTTTAGCACTAAAGTGGAGTGCCACATTTCTACAGAGCAAATATTTATCTTCTATCCACTCCACAGAGAGTTATAAACCTGAGCAGTGATCATTAAACACTCTGTATCTGTCCACAATGCCATCACAACTGCAAATATCACATCTGGACAAGTGAAAATAAAAAATTTAAAAATATATATACATTTTTATATAATTGCAGATTATTTTGAAATCCATGTTAATCAAGAAAGGCAATAAAAGAAAACGCAAAGTTATGAAAAGTTCTAACAATAAATAGTAAAAGGAAAAAAAAAAGCGTTATAAATCTGAAGACAGTAGCTTTTTTTTCTTTCTTTTTTTTGCATAAAATGATAGACATGACATACACCATGACTATATGGCTAGTAGAGAAACATTTTAATACATTGTACACATTTAGTGGGTCATTCTACGAAATCGGTGCCTTTTGCGCCCCTAAGAGAAACAGAGAAACATAGAAAAACATAAAAAAGAGAAACGTAATCAAACATAGAATTAATATAATATCAAATAAATGTGTGATTTAAAAACATAACAATACTATGTATTGTTTCATCAATATTACATAAAAAATCAATTAAATATTATTTTAAATAATTTAAATAGCATTTATGCTGATAAGGGTACGGTTTTTGGCCTGTCCCTCAATATGATTTTTCTTTTTCAGCTGGATGTTTAATTTGCAAAATGAAGACAATATTATATAAAAATCACATTTGCATATTGTTCATATTTAAAAAAAATTGCTATAAAATATATATGTTATTGTGTCCGCTGATTTCATGTCAGCCCTGTTAACCTAATCAGCAAAAAAAAACAACATCTCGGGTTACTCATGTAACCATGGTTCCCCGAGAGGGAATGAGACACTGCGTCCTGGTGGACACTTTGGGGAGCGCTGCCTGCGTGACCGGTACCTGAAGCATGCGTAAAACAACTCCAATCCTATTGGTCCATGTGGCCTGTGATGTCATAGGTGGGTACCCGAAAGTATAAAAGGGGCACCTGCTGAATATGTCACCAACTCAGTTGTCTGAGGAGACGTAAACAGGCAGACCGAAGGCATAGCAAAGGGATGCAGCATCTCGTTCCCTCTCGGGGAACCATGAGTAACCCGAGACGTTCCCCGAGAGGGAACTCAACGCTGCGTCCCGGTGGACACTTTGGTGAACGATATCCAATCACACCATGCCGAGGCGCATGCCTGTCCACCTGGTGAGAGCGCACCAAGGAGGTGACAGACATACACCAAACCTTTCCTCAGAAAGGGGCCAAGCCACTGACGCCTCGGGCCGCTCACATAATTTGGTAAAATGATGGAGCCCGATACCAGATAAGGTTGAACACCCTGATCAAGCTAAGAACACAGCCATCCTCAGATAGCTATGCTATGTGAGCAATAGTAGCCAGATACATAAGACCATCGAGAGGCTCAAAGCCTAGAGGAGTTCTCAAGATTGCCACCAACAATCCCAGCAAGGACACAGCTATCCGCAGATAGCTATATCCAAATGGTCTTATGAAAAGGACCTTCCTAAAGAAATGCCCAGACCAAGGGAATGACTACCTACTTAATCCCTGCAGGGGAGATAGCACTGTCTAAGCCAGGGCTCAGGGAGACCGCTACTTAAAAACTCTAGGAAGGGGAGCAGTCACATAGCTATCCACAGATGGCTATATCCCTATGAAGGGGCTACAAGACCAAAACCAAAAACCCCTGGTAAACCTACCTGTGAAGCTGCCCAGACCACAGAGAGTGGGCTATCTACTTATGACCCTAGCAGGGGAGATAGCACTGTCTAAGCCAGGGCTCAGGGAGACCGCTACTTAAAAACTCTAGGAAGGGGAGCAGTCACATAGCTATCCACAGATGGCTATATCCCTATGAAGGGGCTACAAGACCAAAAACTAAAACCCCTGGTAAACCTACCTGTGAAGCTGCCCAGACCACAGAGAGTGGGCTATCTACTTATGACCCTAGCAGGGGAGATAGCACTGTCTAGGCAAGGGCTCAGGGAGACCGCTACTTAAAACCCCAAGAAGGGGGAGCAGTCCCTAAACTAGCACATTGATATCCACAGATAGCCATGTACCTAAGAATGACTCTCTTTACGAGAGGACGCCCAGTTCAGAAGTATCGCCAGAGATACATAAGTGGAGTGGGGTCCAAGGAGAACCAGGGCCAGAACCAACTCAGAGAATGGGAACAAAGTCGAGCGTGTAACCCATACCATACAGGATTTTAGAAAAGGAACCTAGGAAGACCCTAGGAAGGTGAGCAGTCACTGAGCTAGCACATAGATATCCTCAGATAGCTATGCATGTAGGAAGGGCTACCAGAGGTGGAACAGACTGAAACTACCCAGACCACGGAGAGTGGGCTGTCTACTTACGACCCAGAGATGGGGGACAGCACTGTCTAGATAAGGGTTCAAGGAGACCGCTACTTAAAAACACTAGGCAGGAGAGCAATCACTGAGCTAGCACATGGCTATCCTCAGATAGCTATGCTCTAGGAAAGGGGACCACTACAACTACCATGGCAATGGCTGAAATATAACCACCCTTAGGTGGCTATACTAAGGAGGTCCCCAATCCATGTCAGTCCCACAGTAGGCTAGCTTTTCGTTCACCAATATATTGGTGAGGCTCACAATAGGAAGATCCAGACCATAGTAATGATTCGCTGAGGAGCGAACACATAAAAACCATAGTCCAGCTCAAAGCATGATGCAAGCAACGGCCATAACACTAGGTGGCTGGACACAGCTATCCTCAAATAGCATTTCCATCAGATAAGGCTGAAGTTCGCCCAGGCCATGAAGTGGGCCATCTACCTAAAACCCGAACAGGGGAGACAGCACAGTCTAGCCAAGGGCTCAAGGAGACCACTACTTAAAGACCCCACAAGGGGGAGCAGTCTCCAAGCTGGAACACAGCTATCCTCAGACAGCAGATTCCAAACAAGGCTTCAGCACTTACCTGAGATAGTTTGTACCCAAGGGGAACTAAACCCAGTTATAAACACCTGGCTAGAACATAGCTGTCCTCAGACTGCAATATTCCAAAGCAAAACAGCCTGAACTGGAGCATAATCATCCGCAGATGACTGCACTCTGAGCAGAGACACTGTTCACTTATCACCCGGCTAAACACATGAAGCAACATTCCCCGTAACCACTCTAGACTACTGAAGCACCCTGGGAGAGAAAGCTGGTGACTTATTCAGCAGGTGTCCCTTTTATACTTTCGGGTACCCACCTATGACGTCACGGGCCACGTGGACCAATAGGATTGGAGTTGTTTTACGCATGCTTCAGGTACCGGTCACGCAGACAGCGCTCCCCAAAGTGTCCACCAGGATGCAGCGTTGAGTTCCCTAGAAGGGGAACTTGTAAAACAATGGTACATTCAAGTGACATCACTTCTAGGAGGTTACATCATCTCTCAACCAGGATTCTAACACTTAAAACACAAGCATTTTCTCTCACTCCTCTATAATTTTTGATGAGTTATGAGGCTTGACTGAGGGGGGACATCATGCAATGTCAATACGGTTACCATTTTAAAATGTAAATTTAAACAATAATTTATTACGTTTAATATAATTAATATCTACAAGTAACATCCTTTCAAAGTGTATAACATTTGCTTTTGTGAACTTGACTATTAGCTAGCAATAAGCAAATTAGCAAAACTGTCAAAACTGTTACTGTCAGCCGTTACTTTTCAGAGTAACAGGTTTTGACATGTGGGTAACAGGGATGACATATTAGGTGGCTGTGTAAAATGCAAGCATGTTTAAAGGTCACCCTGGGTGTATTATTGAGATAATGCCTATATCGTTCATTGTGGGTGGCATATGAGCATCAGTTCCATTTTTAGTCAGTATTCTTGGTATTGTTACTATTACTATTGTTGTTAATGACCGTGATAGGATGATCAGTCTAATCTATTACTCATTGTCAGTAATGCACCCATGTAAATTCAATTAAAAACAAGAGCAGCAATGTGCAAACCCTCATCCCAGTCTTGCAGTGTTCAACAAAATCAAACCAAATTTCAGCATCAAGATCTTGGTCTGGTTTCAGATGTTCACAGAAAGACCCAGATCTGATGATCTTCCTTGCCTAATAATTGAACCAGATTAGTGTATTTTAAGTTCTGTGAGGGAACACAGACAAACAGATGGAACGCATTATCTAATTACAATAATCCTTAAACATTAGATCTCTTAGAAATGTAATGTGCTAAATCAGCAATGAACTGACTTTAACTGAAAAACTATTGTCTTACAACTATGCCAAGTGCAAAACAATATAATGCAATTTGAAATGGTAAAAATTTACTGTATTGTGTAAACAAATATGTGCAGTGTGCTGAAGAATGTGTCGTGTCATCCCTGTTACTCTTTTTGTATTATTATTATTAATTGACATGTGGTCATCTCAAATATATATATTTTTTTTTTGTTTTGTTTTGTTTTTTTTTAATCGAAAATTTGAAACAATTCCAGTGAAAAAAGAGACTAAAATGCTGCTCACATATGTGACAATTATCACATAGTTGTAATTAAACTATAGTATATAGTAACACGTGTCTGTAACAGGATTGACAAAAATATAAAAACATGAAGTAGAAAAATTGTCGTAAAATAATAAATTACATAACCTGAGATGGCACAATACAGTGGATATTATTTATTTATTTATTTTTTTATCCCCCCCTATTTCGTGGAATGACCCATGTGCATTTTGCAGACAGTAAAGTACCAACAGTCAGTGTTAGGGACCGTTACTTGTAGAAGTAATGCATTACCAATATCACATTATATACTGTGGGTACCCTTGCTTTGAAATATCTGACAATCTTGTTCCTGGAGATCTACCTATTTGCGGATATCAGCTCCAACCCTGGTCTGTAATTATCAAGTGCTCCTGAAGATCTTAATTAGCTGGTTCCATTGTGTTTGATCATATTTGGTGCTGAACATTGCTGGGAGGTTATTCTCCAGGAACAGGATTGGGCAAACGGTTTTAAAGTGTCAGCAAGACAGACAAACATTGTGCATTGTCAGTGCCATTTTTAACCATTTGAGCAACAGGACTTTTTGAATCAAAACTAGTTTTTCAACTTAAAAAAAAAAAAATGTAAAAAGCAGAATTGATTAACCATCCAGTCAGTCAAAATAGACAGTCAATCAATCTCTCCCAGAGGACCTCTTAGAACTTGCATCTCCATCTGAATTGGAGCTTCATGCTTCAAAATATTTTTTTTTTTGGATTTGTTTACATGTTTGAGTGCAGTTACATCACTCTTAGATCAATGCGTTGTCTGTCCACAAACATAGTGCCTCCAATGGATTCATTTTAAGGCACTACCAAGCTGCATCATCTTCCCTACAAGACTGTATCTCTTCCCAAATCTAGTAAAAAAGCATTCACATGAGTTAAGGGAAATGATTTGTAGAGGTATCAGGTGCCACTCTTCTTGTCAATAGATGACCCTGCTAGGATTTCTGTCAGTTGATATCCCAGAGTCCTCTGGTGTAGCGTCAGACAAGCGGCCACTCCGCAAACGACTCAGGCCAGGTGTAACCGTTTTAGCTAACTGCCTCATTAATGATTAAGCACCTCCAGCCTGCTCTAGCACTTCGCTTTGTGGGGAGCAAATTGTTCTGATTGGTTTGATACTGTCAATTATTGATGAGACAGCAAGCTCAGATGCCAGCACCTGGGTTAGAAGCTTTTCAGAGAGTCATCTCCTCCATTACACTGCACTCTTCATTGCTAGTGATAAAAACAAAATTCCCACTTTAATGGTAATATCCTGTCCATAGGTCACATTGAAAAGCTTGAATTTGTAGTCACAGAGGACACTAACTGAGTTCAGTGTTACATAGATACCTCTGTAGATGAATACATTCTGGACATGGAAACTATCCTGAATGTCTCGTATTCAGTTTCAGATCTGGGGATGCTCTGATATGTATGGTCATAAAAGCATTACAGCTAAAATAAGTTCCCTAACCTCAGCTCGTTTCTAACTTTGAAGAGATACATTTAACCAGATCCCTGTGGATTAGATGGGTGATTCATACTATTGGTTACCTTTGACACTCAAATATAATAGTGCATCTGTTAGGGAAGGACAGACATAACCTTCTGTGGTTCTTAAGTGCATTTGAAACTCATTGTCTACTCTCACAGAACAAATGAATGGTCTATTAGTGTGCTTTGTCTCAACATACCTGTCGACATTTGGGTCCCAAAATACGGGCGAGGGGTTGGGGTGGGGCAAAAGTATCAATCATTATATTATATTATTATTATTATTATTATATTAATTTAAACAATTATTATCAAACAATTATTTAAACTGTGTATATCAAACTGTGTGTTTTCTGCATAAAAATAAGTCTCGTTTTTGGCTTTGGCCTAAAGCAAAAAGCAGAAGGGCTTATTGAAAAATGCAAATTCATTCTCTCCTCATTCTTTGGCTTTTCGCCAGGAATATAGCCATTTCCCCGGTAACTGCAGTAAACAAAGCAGCGCAGCACATGATTTTGCAACTTGCAGTGCTCATATTTAATCAATTAAACCATAGCCTTTTGAAGTATAAGCTATATTTCAATTTGCAATATTGTCTTCTCCTCCCGTCTCATTTCTACCAGTGATCCCTTCCTTCCCGCAGCAGTCATCACTGTTATAGGTTGCCAAGTTGAGGGCACAAATGGGTTGAAATTTGTGTGTCGATTGTGTGAGAAGGATGCGTTTCATACAAGATCTTGCAACTGGGCAACCTTGGAATTTGTTGATGTGATTATTCATATAATGAGGTTTGGGCAATACAAATTATGGGAGTTTTACCGGAGGCGAATGTAGCAAACATAGCTATAAAAATATGCCCAATGGGATTTTTCTATAGAAAGATTAAAAATATGGAAAAATATTTAAACGAGATGATAGCGGGATAGAATGTTAAAATACGGGAGAATCCCGGGAAAAATGGGAGGGTTGACAGGTATGGTCTCAAATCCTAATGAGTGGCCTAACTGCATTTTTAGGCACCATAAACAGGCTCCTATGCAAAGGCTGTCAATTGTAGGTGGTTACATTTTGCTGATGTCTGAGACAAAATTTTAGGGAAACCACATAAAATCCCCAAGTGCTTTGTGGGAAAACATCCCAGGTTACATATGTAACCATGGTTCCCCGAGGGAACGAGACGCTGCGTCGGAAAACGCTAGGGGAACGCCTTCAGCGATGCCAAGCTCTGTATCCCTGCCTGGTGTGAAAGGGCACAGCTATGGCAAGAGAACAGAGAGGGCCTGGAGTGGCTCGCAAATCTAGGTCATAGAAATCTAGGTCTGACTGGAATGTGGAAGCGGGGCCAGCACCGTGAGGAACGCTGGTGAAGGCTCCCTCCTCAAAGAGAGCCTTCCGGGAGCGAAGCAAACGCAGTGGCAACTGCTCACAATGCGGACAGTCGGCCCTCTCGAGAGCCGACGCCGCGTGCTCCGCTCCCAAGCAGACCACGCACAAACCATGTGTATCCCCGCTCGTGATGTAACGTGGGCAGGGAGGAACACACAGTCTGTAATTATCGCTGAAGGCGTTCCCCTAGCGTTTTCCGACGCAGCTCGAGTTCCCGAAGGGGAACTCATCAATCAATCAATAAATCAAAGGTGGAAAATGAAGCTGAGAGAAGTAGTTGTGAATGGATGCATGCAAATAGCAATAAATAAATAAATAACTCACTCACTCACTCATTCTCCAATAAATTGTTTGCTTAAGCATAGTTTTATGTGATACGTGAGCAACAAGTAGTTGTCAAATCATTTGTCTTATTAAGGAGTGGTGTGCTATTATTTTTCTAAGCAATAAGAATAATTATTTTTTGCAGGTGATAAAATAAATAAATAAGCTCTAAAGATGCATTGAACAATTGACCTGAGCCATATTTAGAGACTAGAATATCATTTCTAGAAACATGGTTGTGGGTTCTTTTTATTAACTGGGCATTATCAACCATAGTGAGGTGCTGGAAACCATTCTGAACTCGTTTGCAACATCCTGACAACCAGCAACTACACCTTTGCATTGTGGTACTGATATTTCACTACTTCACATTTTAAGAAGAAGAAGAAATTATTTTTTCTTGTTAGCTTTGTGAGTGTTTTTTGTTATTTAAGATGCTCTTTATTGACAGCAACTTTGTTGAGTTGTTTCATGTATGACACAGGTAGCAGATTTCAAGTCAAGCACACAAGAGAGACAACATGTCACATGTTAGTGTTACACCCACAAGCTGGAGTGCCCTATGATCTTCATCAGAGGGCACTCTAGCTAGTGGGTGTTACAGTTGGCAAGTTACATTATCTACAGGCTAAAACATACATGTGGAACATATGTCAACTGTCACCATGTGAAATAAAAGATTCTGTATAAATATTTGAAGTCACAGTGAGCCAAAGAAAGTTGGCATGACACTAACAGTTGGTTATTTGACACTTTGATCACTTATTTCAAGGTATGTTTTGTTTTGCAGATTTGCAGACACTCCACATTATTGCTATTTTATTGGCTCTTAAAACACACCACAAACAACACCAACATTACTATAATAAACATTTTGATTGTGTTGCTTGGCATACACACCCACATTCAGAATGAGAGACAGGCAGCAGTAGCAAACAGCTCTCAGCGGATGCTGATGTATTAGATGCATGGTGCATGCAAGTGGTACGCAAGTGCGCATTCGTGACTAAAATTAAAAATGCGCTCTGTAAATAAGTTCAGACAGCTCATTTGCATACCAACATGGTTGACAGCTGTTAATGCACAATTACCATTTTAGACTGACAAACTGTAATACAATATAATATTTCTATTTGACATTAAAGCATTAATCTAAGCTGTCCACTGCCATTTTCAAAGCACAATGCAAAACATATGTAACCCTCGTTCCCTGATGGAGGAAACAGAGACGTTATGTCATGACGACATTAGGAGATTCACTTGGGAGCCCCAATCATCTCTGACATTCAGAGAAAACGCCAATGAAATTTGGCTGGATTTTGCATACCTGAGCCACTCCCCGTGCATACGGGTATAAATAGGTGACTGGTGCATCCACTCTTCAGGTTTTACGCAGAGGAGCCGAGAACTTGTCCCTGGCCACCAGCGATGGTTCAAGGTTGTGGCATGGGGACATAACATCTCTCTTCCTTCTATCAGGGAACAAGGGTTATGTAGATAACCGAGACGTTCCCTATCTGTTGGTCACTACGAGTTATGTCGTGACGAAATTAGGGGTCCATGGAAAGCGCCACAGCTTTGAACCCCATCACAACCCTATGGCATTGCAAATGTTGACAAGCAGCCGCGTGTCAGACAAATACCACACAAAGGTTGTAACCTTCCCACTGCCCCAGTGCAAATTTGCCGCTCTTGGTACCCGCAGGGACCAGAGGGGAGTATAATGCTGCTGGTAATAGCAAACCACTGTTCTTTTCACCACAGAAATTTCTTAATAGAAGGGATTTCCACCTTCAATGAAAGATTTGCTTCAAGTCTTTCCTATTTGTTGTTACAGCTCGGCAGTAACGGTGGGGAAGCGGAGGCCAAATCCTACCCGCATGGAGGTATCATGTGGAGAAACTAAATGAACTGACCCAGGCCTGGGGCAGTACTACATATGGAATTACTCCAGAGCAGCCGGATCGTATCGGGATGGAGTCGCCATTCTCCAGGGAATGTGAGCTGTCGTGAGAGCGTGTTGGCTGCACGATTGAGCTCCCCCGGAATGTGGATGGTGCGCAGCGACTTCAGCCGCGTCTGACTCCAGAGGAGGAGATGGCGGGCGAGATGTGACATGCGACGTGATCGTAGACCTCCCTGTCGGTTGATGTACGAGACAGCCGCAGTGTTGTCCGTGCAGACCAACACATGCTTGCCTAGCAGAAGTGGCCAGAACTGCCGCAAGGCCAGTTGCACTGCCAACATCTCTAGGCAGTTGATAGTCGGGGCCCTTTCCAGAGCCCCAAGGCTGCCGGCCGTTGCATGTAGCGCCCCAGCCCGTACTGGAGGCATCTGTCGTGACGACAACATGCCGGGACACTTGTTCTAAGGGCACCCCGTCCCGTAGAAAAGCAAGGTCCGACCAGGGGCTGAAAGAGCAGCAACACATTGGTGTGATGGTCACACGATATGTACCACGGCGCCATGCCCATCTCGGGACTCGGGAGTGTAACCAGTGCTGAAGTGGTCTCATATGAACCAACCCGATCAGCGTGACTGCAGCTGCGGATGCCATATGCCCCAGGAGCCAATATAAAAGTGTTTCAGCTGAACCACCGTCCTGCCTCTGAAGAAACTCAGGCAGTCCAGCACTGATTGGGCATGCTCGTTCATGAGACGTGCCATCATACTCATCGAGTCCAACTCCACAACAAGAAAAGACATCCTCTGCACTGGGGAGAGTTTGCTCTTTTCCCAGTTGACCTGAAGCCCCAACTGGCTGAGGTGCCGGAGCACCAGGTCCCTGTGATCGCATAACTGCTCTCGTGACCAGGCCATAATGAGCCAGTCGTCAAGATAGTTGAGGATCCTGATGCCCACTTCCCATACGATGAAGTAGGGGCTGTAAAACCCCTGCCTCATCTCGCCGACCTAGGTGTTGATTCAGAGCGGGGCAGAGCGGCTCTGGAGGAAGCAGGAGGGCGACGAGCAAATTGAGGCCTGGCCTGCGGGGCAACGCTGGCTGGTGGTGCATCATGCCGGGGCAAGATGTGCTGGATCGCCTCGGTCTGTTTATGCCCAGCAGTTCTCGACAGTGTCGCCGAGCAGCCCAGCCTGGCTTTGTCTTTGTTTGGGTTTGGAACCGCATGCTTTGTCGACACCAGGTTGAGCCAGAGATGGTGCTCTTGGACCACCAGAGTGGACATCGCCATCCCAAGGGACCGTGCCGTTACTTTTGTCACCCGGAGGGTGAAGTCAGTCACCGCTCCTGTATAAACCTCGGGTCGGTGCTACCCTTGTGCATTTGTTTCAGTGCCTTTGGCGGACCTGCAGGATAGCCATGGCATGCAGGGCAGAGGCTGCCTGGCCTGAAGCACTGTAAGCTTTGGCCACGAGAGCAGCTGTCACCTTACGGGCTTTGGACAGGAGGACGATTCCTCCAAGTGGCGGCGTTGGCATTTTACAAAAGAGAGGCGAGATCGCAACGAAGCCATGCTCATACGCCCACAACAGGCACATGAGTCATCCACGAACGCAGCTTCAGCGTGTTGGATGCCCAGACACTAAAGACAACAATCGTGTCCGTCCTCAAAATACAGGTAACGGAAACAACCAAGAGGACACGGACGGAACGGCATCTTTAAAAAGACGCGAGCCGTCCGTGATTTGCACTTTTAGGAAATTTGTTCTTTCAGTTGAAGTGCCCAGGGGAATCACTGCAGACAGGGACACCGCTGTTCACACCGTAACGCCAACCAGAACAGTTCCAGAGATTAAATGGGATTTGTGGAGATCAGGCACGTTCATCCACTTGGCTCCGAATCAAAAATCTAAGGAGTGAATGCAACTGTCGCCTATTTATACCCATATGCACGGGGAGTGGCTCAGGTATGCAAAATCCACTAGCCAAATTTCATTGGAGTTTTCTCTTAAAGTCAGAGATGATTGGGGCTTCCAAGTGAATCCCCTAATGTCGTCACGACATAACTCGTAGTGACCGACAGATAGGGAACTGTGACATTTCATTCACCCTCATGCACCCCTGTGTATATAGCAGATGGTGATTTTTATACTGTGGGGCTGTTCAAATCAGACAGGAGATTAACAAACCGGTGTGTGTTGCATGCATTCAAACCCTCTTTTAACTTGATTGATTCATATGGGACTTTTTTTAACACAGAAATCTTGTTTTCTTAAAGAAGCAGTTACTGTACATGCCGAGCAAAAATAAGAGTTTTTGCTTAATGGCCCACCCACATGCAGAAAATTGTGGGGAAGCATGAATCATCCTTCATCCAGCAGCTGTATCCTTCATCATTCCCAGACATGCCTTTTGGATGCAATATGACTGAATTCAAAGCATACAGTGTTTAGACTATAATACTGTTCTGAACTACTAGTGGCAATTTTGAACCTTATTCAATATCAGAAAGAAATATCCGCCAACTAACTAAAGCTGATGATAAAGTTACATCCTGTAGTGATAAGTGATGAGTTCATTGAGTTTTTGGACCATTACTAATCAAGACATACAAGTTAAAACACTTAAAATTAGAATAGAAATGCCAGAAAATATTGTACCATATTAAATGGATGAATACAAAGATGTTTTGTAGGACATAATGTTGAAAATAATATTATAACGCATGTGTAGATTGCTTTTGGCATTCACAGTGGTTAAGCTCAATGGTGATTGTTTGAGAGGTGTTTGTGAAGGATTTTAGGAAGTGGCCATTAATCACAATGCTGATGAGTGTTCTCCAGTGGTGTGGATTTAATTGAATCTGAAAATGGTGTTACCCCAAGCGGTGACCACTGTCGCTCCTAATCTTGGTGTGGATGATGGCCCACTCACACTCATAGGGTGATTACCCTAATTTAGTTTTTTTCTGAACAAACGGAAACCTAAACAGCCATGACTCATTTTACATCACTGGCAATCTCACTTCATAGAGTGTCTCCTGTGTCCCACACACAAACAATTACTCATCTATGTCTCTTTCTCTCTTCTTCCTTCTTTTTACTCTCCTTATTTTCTTTTGCTGCAGATATCAGGGTGGCAGTTGACGAGATGACTCTCAGCACAAGGCCTTCCACAAAGCACAAGACTTGGAACAGCATGCTTTGTCGACACCAGGTTGAGCCAGAGATGGTGCTCTTGGACCACCAGAGTGGACATCGCCATCCCAAGGGACCGTGCCGTTACTTTTGTCACCCGGAGGGTGAAGTCAGTCACCGCTCCTGTATAAACCTCGGGTCGGTGCTACCCTTGTGCATTTGTTTCAGTGCCTTTGGCGGACCTGCAGGATAGCCATGGCATGCAGGGCAGAGGCTGCCTGGCCTGAAGCACTGTAAGCTTTGGCCACGAGAGCAGCTGTCACCTTACGGGCTTTGGACAGGAGGACGATTCCTCCAAGTGGCGGCGTTGGCATTTTACAAAAGAGAGGCGAGATCGCAACGAAGCCATGCTCATACGCCCACAACAGGCACATGAGTCATCCACGAACGCAGCTTCAGCGTGTTGGATGCCCAGACACTAAAGACAACAATCGTGTCCGTCCTCAAAATACAGGTAACGGAAACAACCAAGAGGACACGGACGGAACGGCATCTTTAAAAAGACGCGAGCCGTCCGTGATTTGCACTTTTAGGAAATTTGTTCTTTCAGTTGAAGTGCCCAGGGGAATCACTGCAGACAGGGACACCGCTGTTCACACCGTAACGCCAACCAGAACAGTTCCAGAGATTAAATGGGATTTGTGGAGATCAGGCACGTTCATCCACTTGGCTCCGAATCAAAAATCTAAGGAGTGAATGCAACTGTCGCCTATTTATACCCATATGCACGGGGAGTGGCTCAGGTATGCAAAATCCACTAGCCAAATTTCATTGGAGTTTTCTCTTAAAGTCAGAGATGATTGGGGCTTCCAAGTGAATCCCCTAATGTCGTCACGACATAACTCGTAGTGACCGACAGATAGGGAACTGTGACATTTCATTCACCCTCATGCACCCCTGTGTATATAGCAGATGGTGATTTTTATACTGTGGGGCTGTTCAAATCAGACAGGAGATTAACAAACCGGTGTGTGTTGCATGCATTCAAACCCTCTTTTAACTTGATTGATTCATATGGGACTTTTTTTAACACAGAAATCTTGTTTTCTTAAAGAAGCAGTTACTGTACATGCCGAGCAAAAATAAGAGTTTTTGCTTAATGGCCCACCCACATGCAGAAAATTGTGGGGAAGCATGAATCATCCTTCATCCAGCAGCTGTATCCTTCATCATTCCCAGACATGCCTTTTGGATGCAATATGACTGAATTCAAAGCATACAGTGTTTAGACTATAATACTGTTCTGAACTACTAGTGGCAATTTTGAACCTTATTCAATATCAGAAAGAAATATCCGCCAACTAACTAAAGCTGATGATAAAGTTACATCCTGTAGTGATAAGTGATGAGTTCATTGAGTTTTTGGACCATTACTAATCAAGACATACAAGTTAAAACACTTAAAATTAGAATAGAAATGCCAGAAAATATTGTACCATATTAAATGGATGAATACAAAGATGTTTTGTAGGACATAATGTTGAAAATAATATTATAACGCATGTGTAGATTGCTTTTGGCATTCACAGTGGTTAAGCTCAATGGTGATTGTTTGAGAGGTGTTTGTGAAGGATTTTAGGAAGTGGCCATTAATCACAATGCTGATGAGTGTTCTCCAGTGGTGTGGATTTAATTGAATCTGAAAATGGTGTTACCCCAAGCGGTGACCACTGTCACTCCTAATCTTGGTGTGGATGATGGCCCACTCACACTCATAGGGTGATTACCCTAATTTAGTTTTTTTTCTGAACAAACGGAAACCTAAACAGCCATGACTCATTTTACATCACTGGCAATCTCACTTCATAGAGTGTCTCCTGTGTCCCACACACAAACAATTACTCATCTATGTCTCTTTCTCTCTTCTTCCTTCTTTTTACTCTCCTTATTTTCTTTTGCTGCAGATATCAGGGTGGCAGTTGACGAGATGACTCTCAGCACAAGGCCTTCCACAAAGCACAAGACCTCAAACTCTCTGAAGACGATGCAACAAGAATCAAATCCATAATTCCCCCTCATCCCCTGGCACTGTTCTTAAGGAGCCGAGTCCTTTGATAAGATCCCTTTTCTTCGACTGCGCCTGTAGCTTCTTTTTTTTCTACATCTAAACATATCAAATGGAAGAAAAATGGAAACGTGAAAGCAAACCTTAAATCGGAAAATGGCCAACCTTGTGGAAAGGATGATATTCTGCTGTTGGAGACACTTTTATTTTCAGGAGATAAAAAGAAAGAAAAGAAAATTAAACATCAGTGCACGTTGTGATTATTGATCAGCAGACATTGCTTCACTGGGTCCACACTCAGCATCTGTGTAGATGACTTTCTACCAATATTGTAATTATCGCAAGCAGGTATAGGCTATATGTTATTTTTGTGTTCCATAATTTCAAGCAAAGTAATTAGTTAAAAAATAAATAATTAAATATATGTTTCGAAACTGGCAAGAACAAAAATAATATATAGATTTTTTTTTTTCCTTCAAAACTTGACGTTCCCTATCTGTTGGTCACTACGAGTTATGTCGTGACGAAATTAGGGGTCCATGGAAAGCGCCACAGCTTTGAACCCCATCACAACCCTATGGCATTGCAAATGTTGACAAGCAGCCGCGTGTCAGACAAATACCACACAAAGGTTGTAACCTTCCCACTGCCCCAGTGCAAATTTGCCGCTCTTGGTACCCGCAGGGACCAGAGGGGAGTATAATGCTGCTGGTAATAGCAAACCACTGTTCTTTTCACCACAGAAATTTCTTAATAGAAGGGATTTCCACCTTCAATGAAAGATTTGCTTCAAGTCTTTCCTATTTGTTGTTACAGCTCGGCAGTAACGGTGGGGAAGCGGAGGCCAAATCCTACCCGCATGGAGGTATCATGTGGAGAAACTAAATGAACTGACCCAGGCCTGGGGCAGTACTACATATGGAATTACTCCAGAGCAGCCGGATCGTATCGGGATGGAGTCGCCATTCTCCAGGGAATGTGAGCTGTCGTGAGAGCGTGTTGGCTGCACGATTGAGCTCCCCCGGAATGTGGATGGTGCGCAGCGACTTCAGCCGCGTCTGACTCCAGAGGAGGAGATGGCGGGCGAGATGTGACATGCGACGTGATCGTAGACCTCCCTGTCGGTTGATGTACGAGACAGCCGCAGTGTTGTCCGTGCAGACCAACACATGCTTGCCTAGCAGCAGTGGCCAGAACTGCCGCAAGGCCAGTTGCACTGCCAACATCTCTAGGCAGTTGATAGTCGGGGCCCTTTCCAGAGCCCCAAGGCTGCCGGCCGTTGCATGTAGCGCCCCAGCCCGTACTGGAGGCATCTGTCGTGACGACAACATGCCGGGACACTTGTTCTAAGGGCACCCCGTCCCGTAGAAAAGCAAGGTCCGACCAGGGGCTGAAAGAGCAGCAACACATTGGTGTGATGGTCACACGATATGTACCACGGCGCCATGCCCATCTCGGGATTCGGGAGTGTAACCAGTGCTGAAGTGGTCTCATATGAACCAACCCGATCAGCGTGACTGCAGCTGCGGATGCCATATGCCCCAGGAGCCAATATAAAAGTGTTTCAGCTGAACCACCGTCCTGCCTCTGAAGAAACTCAGGCAGTCCAGCACTGATTGGGCATGCTCGTTCATGAGACGTGCCATCATACTCATCGAGTCCAACTCCACAACAAGAAAAGACATCCTCTGCACTGGGGAGAGTTTGCTCTTTTCCCAGTTGACCTGAAGCCCCAACTGGCTGAGGTGCCGGAGCACCAGGTCCCTGTGATCGCATAACTGCTCTCGTGACCAGGCCATAATGAGCCAGTCGTCAAGATAGTTGAGGATCCTGATGCCCACTTCCCATACGATGAAGTAGGGGCTGTAAAACCCCTGCCTCATCTCGCCGACCTAGGTGTTGATTCAGAGCGGGGCAGAGCGGCTCTGGAGGAAGCAGGAGGGCGACGAGCAAATTGAGGCCTGGCCTGCGGGGCAACGCTGGCTGGTGGTGCATCATGCCGGGGCAAGATGTGCTGGATCGCCTCGGTCTGTTTATGCCCAGCAGTTCTCGACAGTGTCGCCGAGCAGCCCAGCCTGGCTTTGTCTTTGTTTGGGTTTGGAACAGCATGCTTTGTCGACACCAGGTTGAGCCAGAGATGGTGCTCTTGGACCACCAGAGTGGACATCGCCATCCCAAGGGACCGTGCCGTTACTTTTGTCACCCGGAGGGTGAAGTCAGTCACCGCTCCTGTATAAACCTCGGGTCGGTGCTACCCTTGTGCATTTGTTTCAGTGCCTTTGGCGGACCTGCAGGATAGCCATGGCATGCAGGGCAGAGGCTGCCTGGCCTGAAGCACTGTAAGCTTTGGCCACGAGAGCAGCTGTCACCTTACGGGCTTTGGACAGGAGGACGATTCCTCCAAGTGGCGGCGTTGGCATTTTACAAAAGAGAGGCGAGATCGCAACGAAGCCATGCTCATACGCCCACAACAGGCACATGAGTCATCCACGAACGCAGCTTCAGCGTGTTGGATGCCCAGACACTAAAGACAACAATCGTGTCCGTCCTCAAAATACAGGTAACGGAAACAACCAAGAGGACACGGACGGAACGGCATCTTTAAAAAGACGCGAGCCGTCCGTGATTTGCACTTTTAGGAAATTTGTTCTTTCAGTTGAAGTGCCCAGGGGAATCACTGCAGACAGGGACACCGCTGTTCACACCGTAACGCCAACCAGAACAGTTCCAGAGATTAAATGGGATTTGTGGAGATCAGGCACGTTCATCCACTTGGCTCCGAATCAAAAATCTAAGGAGTGAATGCAACTGTCGCCTATTTATACCCATATGCACGGGGAGTGGCTCAGGTATGCAAAATCCACTAGCCAAATTTCATTGGAGTTTTCTCTTAAAGTCAGAGATGATTGGGGCTTCCAAGTGAATCCCCTAATGTCGTCACGACATAACTCGTAGTGACCGACAGATAGGGAACTGTGACATTTCATTCACCCTCATGCACCCCTGTGTATATAGCAGATGGTGATTTTTATACTGTGGGGCTGTTCAAATCAGACAGGAGATTAACAAACCGGTGTGTGTTGCATGCATTCAAACCCTCTTTTAACTTGATTGATTCATATGGGACTTTTTTTAACACAGAAATCTTGTTTTCTTAAAGAAGCAGTTACTGTACATGCCGAGCAAAAATAAGAGTTTTTGCTTAATGGCCCACCCACATGCAGAAAATTGTGGGGAAGCATGAATCATCCTTCATCCAGCAGCTGTATCCTTCATCATTCCCAGACATGCCTTTTGGATGCAATATGACTGAATTCAAAGCATACAGTGTTTAGACTATAATACTGTTCTGAACTACTAGTGGCAATTTTGAACCTTATTCAATATCAGAAAGAAATATCCGCCAACTAACTAAAGCTGATGATAAAGTTACATCCTGTAGTGATAAGTGATGAGTTCATTGAGTTTTTGGACCATTACTAATCAAGACATACAAGTTAAAACACTTAAAATTAGAATAGAAATGCCAGAAAATATTGTACCATATTAAATGGATGAATACAAAGATGTTTTGTAGGACATAATGTTGAAAATAATATTATAACGCATGTGTAGATTGCTTTTGGCATTCACAGTGGTTAAGCTCAATGGTGATTGTTTGAGAGGTGTTTGTGAAGGATTTTAGGAAGTGGCCATTAATCACAATGCTGATGAGTGTTCTCCAGTGGTGTGGATTTAATTGAATCTGAAAATGGTGTTACCCCAAGCGGTGACCACTGTCGCTCCTAATCTTGGTGTGGATGATGGCCCACTCACACTCATAGGGTGATTACCCTAATTTAGTTTTTTTCTGAACAAACGGAAACCTAAACAGCCATGACTCATTTTACATCACTGGCAATCTCACTTCATAGAGTGTCTCCTGTGTCCCACACACAAACAATTACTCATCTATGTCTCTTTCTCTCTTCTTCCTTCTTTTTACTCTCCTTATTTTCTTTTGCTGCAGATATCAGGGTGGCAGTTGACGAGATGACTCTCAGCACAAGGCCTTCCACAAAGCACAAGACCTCAAACTCTCTGAAGACGATGCAACAAGAATCAAATCCATAATTCCCCCTCATCCCCTGGCACTGTTCTTAAGGAGCCGAGTCCTTTGATAAGATCCCTTTTCTTCGACTGCGCCTGTAGCTTCTTTTTTTTCTACATCTAAACATATCAAATGGAAGAAAAATGGAAACGTGAAAGCAAACCTTAAATCGGAAAATGGCCAACCTTGTGGAAAGGATGATATTCTGCTGTTGGAGACACTTTTATTTTCAGGAGATAAAAAGAAAGAAAAGAAAATTAAACATCAGTGCACGTTGTGATTATTGATCAGCAGACATTGCTTCACTGGGTCCACACTCAGCATCTGTGTAGATGACTTTCTACCAATATTGTAATTATCGCAAGCAGGTATAGGCTATATGTTATTTTTGTGTTCCATAATTTCAAGCAAAGTAATTAGTTAAAAAATAAATAATTAAATATATGTTTCGAAACTGGCAAGAACAAAAATAATATATAGATTTTTTTTTTTCCTTCAAAACTTTTTCCTATCAATCCCAGTCATGTCATGTAGATATCTGATCGTTTAATTAAAGCTTGTAAATCTATAGAGATACAGCAAATTGGAGCAAAAACTGGACTGGTTCTCAGTCAAGCAAAGTAGTTTTAATTTTGAGAGCAAATATTTGTTTCACGTACACACACATGATGACCATTATATGACATTCCAAACGTAGGTTTGGGAGGAGCCTAAACATTCAGTCCTGTCAATCATCACTACGAGTGTGTATAAGTAGCAGTCATTGTGCCGTCCCAGCGACAATTCTTCCGGCATCCCTCTGCCTCCCCTTCTCCTCCTCTATTTCATTCAATTCTCCTTCAAACCATACAATCATAGGGGGGATTCTAACTCAAAACTCAAGCTGTGCCTCGGGTTTGAGCCTCCTTTGAGGACAGCAAACCAAGTTTGTTTACCATTATCTAGCAGGTCTGAATGGGCAGACGAACTCGTGAATACTAAAATATAGATATCCTACCTACATCAAATTCCTACATAAGCTGTACAAATCACAGGAAGTTTGGAAATAAGTGACTAGATATATGGTACATACAATGATGTGAAAAAGTTTTTGCCCCCTTCCTGTTTTTTTTTTTTTGTTGCATATTTGTCACACTTGAATGATTCAGATCATCAAACTAATTTTTATATTACACAAAGATATCCTGAGTAAATACAAAATGTAGTTTTGAAATAATTATTTAATTTATTAAGGGAAAAAGCTGTCCAAACCTGCCTGGCACTTTGTGAAAAAAGTAATTGCCCCCTAAATCTAATAACTGGTTGTGCCACACTTTGCAGCAACAACTGCAATCAAGCGTTTGCGATAACTGTCAATGAGTCTTTCACATCGCTGTGGAGGAATTTTGGCCCACTCTTCTTTGCAGAATTGTTTTAATTCAGCCACATTGGAGGGTTTTCGAGCACGAATGGACTGTTTAAGGTCATGCCACAGCATTTCAATCGGACTCAAGTCCGGACTTTGATTTGGCCACTCCAAAACCTTAATTTTGTTTTCCTTGAGCCATTCAGAGGTGGACTTGCTGGTGTGTTTGGGATTATTGTCCTGCTGCATAACCCAAGTGTGGTAAAAACTGATGGCCAGACATTCTCCTTCAGGATTTTCTGATAGATTACAGAATTCATGGTTCCATCAATTATGGCAAGTCATCCAGGTCCTGAAGCTGCAAAGTCAGCCCCAGACCATCACACTACCACCACAGTGTTTGACTGTTGGTATGATGTTCTTTTTATAAAATGTCATGTTGGTTTTACGCCAGATGTAACGGCACACACACCTTCTTCCAAAAAGTTCAACTTTTGTCACATCAGTCTACAGAATATTTGCCCAAAAGTCCTGGGGATAATCAAAATATGTTTTTGGCTTGTGAGACGAGCCTTTGTGTTCTTTTAGGTCAGCTATGGCTTTTGTCTTGGAACTCTCCCATGGATGCCGTTTTTGCCCAGTCTCTTTCTTATTGTTGAATCATGAACACTGACCTTAATTGAGGCAAGTGAGGCCTGCAGTTCAAGTGAATCCCCTAATGTCGTCACGACATAACTCGTAGTGACCGACAGATAGGGAACTGTGACATTTCATTCACCCTCATGCACCCCTGTGTATATAGCAGATGGTGATTTTTATACTGTGGGGCTGTTCAAATCAGACAGGAGATTAACAAACCGGTGTGTGTTGCATGCATTCAAACCCTCTTTTAACTTGATTGATTCATATGGGACTTTTTTTAACACAGAAATCTTGTTTTCTTAAAGAAGCAGTTACTGTACATGCCGAGCAAAAATAAGAGTTTTTGCTTAATGGCCCACCCACATGCAGAAAATTGTGGGGAAGCATGAATCATCCTTCATCCAGCAGCTGTATCCTTCATCATTCCCAGACATGCCTTTTGGATGCAATATGACTGAATTCAAAGCATACAGTGTTTAGACTATAATACTGTTCTGAACTACTAGTGGCAATTTTGAACCTTATTCAATATCAGAAAGAAATATCCGCCAACTAACTAAAGCTGATGATAAAGTTACATCCTGTAGTGATAAGTGATGAGTTCATTGAGTTTTTGGACCATTACTAATCAAGACATACAAGTTAAAACACTTAAAATTAGAATAGAAATGCCAGAAAATATTGTACCATATTAAATGGATGAATACAAAGATGTTTTGTAGGACATAATGTTGAAAATAATATTATAACGCATGTGTAGATTGCTTTTGGCATTCACAGTGGTTAAGCTCAATGGTGATTGTTTGAGAGGTGTTTGTGAAGGATTTTAGGAAGTGGCCATTAATCACAATGCTGATGAGTGTTCTCCAGTGGTGTGGATTTAATTGAATCTGAAAATGGTGTTACCCCAAGCGGTGACCACTGTCGCTCCTAATCTTGGTGTGGATGATGGCCCACTCACACTCATAGGGTGATTACCCTAATTTAGTTTTTTTCTGAACAAACGGAAACCTAAACAGCCATGACTCATTTTACATCACTGGCAATCTCACTTCATAGAGTGTCTCCTGTGTCCCACACACAAACAATTACTCATCTATGTCTCTTTCTCTCTTCTTCCTTCTTTTTACTCTCCTTATTTTCTTTTGCTGCAGATATCAGGGTGGCAGTTGACGAGATGACTCTCAGCACAAGGCCTTCCACAAAGCACAAGACCTCAAACTCTCTGAAGACGATGCAACAAGAATCAAATCCATAATTCCCCCTCATCCCCTGGCACTGTTCTTAAGGAGCCGAGTCCTTTGATAAGATCCCTTTTCTTCGACTGCGCCTGTAGCTTCTTTTTTTTCTACATCTAAACATATCAAATGGAAGAAAAATGGAAACGTGAAAGCAAACCTTAAATCGGAAAATGGCCAACCTTGTGGAAAGGATGATATTCTGCTGTTGGAGACACTTTTATTTTCAGGAGATAAAAAGAAAGAAAAGAAAATTAAACATCAGTGCACGTTGTGATTATTGATCAGCAGACATTGCTTCACTGGGTCCACACTCAGCATCTGTGTAGATGACTTTCTACCAATATTGTAATTATCGCAAGCAGGTATAGGCTATATGTTATTTTTGTGTTCCATAATTTCAAGCAAAGTAATTAGTTAAAAAATAAATAATTAAATATATGTTTCGAAACTGGCAAGAACAAAAATAATATATAGATTTTTTTTTTTTTTTTTTTTCCTTCAAAACTTTTTCCTATCAATCCCAGTCATGTCATGTAGATATCTGATCGTTTAATTAAAGCTTGTAAATCTATAGAGATACAGCAAATTGGAGCAAAAACTGGACTGGTTCTCAGTCAAGCAAAGTAGTTTTAATTTTGAGAGCAAATATTTGTTTCACGTACACACACATGATGACCATTATATGACATTCCAAACGTAGGTTTGGGAGGAGCCTAAACATTCAGTCCTGTCAATCATCACTACGAGTGTGTATAAGTAGCAGTCATTGTGCCGTCCCAGCGACAATTCTTCCGGCATCCCTCTGCCTCCCCTTCTCCTCCTCTATTTCATTCAATTCTCCTTCAAACCATACAATCATAGGGGGGATTCTAACTCAAAACTCAAGCTGTGCCTCGGGTTTGAGCCTCCTTTGAGGACAGCAAACCAAGTTTGTTTACCATTATCTAGCAGGTCTGAATGGGCAGACGAACTCGTGAATACTAAAATATAGCCTACATCACTACATCAAATTCCTACATAAGCTGTACAAATCACAGGAAGTTTGGAAATAAGTGACTAGATATATGGTAGATGTGAAAATGTGAAAAAGTTTTTGCCCCCTTCCTGGTTTTTTTTTTTTTGTTGCATATTTGTCACACTTGAATGATTCAGATCATCAAACTAATTTTTATATTACACAAAGAACGTGAAAAAGTAATTGCCCCCTAAATCTAATAACTGGTTGTGCCACACTTTGCAGCAACAACTGCAATCAAGCGTTTGCGATAACTGTCAATGAGTCTTTCACATCGCTGTGGAGGAATTTTGGCCCACTCTTCTTTGCAGAATTGTTTTAATTCAGCCACATTGGAGGGATTTCGAGCACGCATCTCAATCGGATTTAAGTCTGGACTTTGATTTGGCCACTCCAAAACCTTAATTTTGTTTTCCTTGAGCCATTCAGAGGTGGACTTGCTGGTGTGTTTGGGATTATTGTCCTGCTGCATAACCCAAGTGTGGTAAAAACTGATGGCCAGACATTCTCCTTCAGGATTTTCTGATAGATTACAGAATTCATGGTTCCATCAATTATGGCAAGTCATCCAGGTCCTGAAGCTGCAAAGTCAGCCCCAGACCATCACACTACCACCACAGTGTTTGACTGTTGGTATGATGTTCTTTTTATAAAATGTCATGTTGGTTTTACGCCAGATGTAACGGCACACACACCTTCTTCCAAAAAGTTCAACTGTCTCGTCAGTCCACAGAATATTTGCCCAAAATTATTCCACAGTGTTTGACTGTTGGTATGATGTTCTTTTTATAAAATGTCATGTTGGTTTTACGCCAGATGTAACGGCACACACACCTTCTTCCAAAAAGTTCAACTTTTGTCACATCAGTCTACAGAATATTTGCCCAAAAGTCCTGGGGATAATCAAAATATGTTTTTGGCTTGTGAGACGAGCCTTTGTGTTCTTTTAGGTCAGCTATGGCTTTTGCCTTGGAACTCTCCCATGGATGCCGTTTTTGCCCAGTCTCTTTCTTATTGTTGAATCATGAACACTGACCTTAATTGAGGCAAGTGAGGCCTGCAGTTCTTTAAACGTTGTTCTGGGTTCTTTTATGACCTCCTGGATGAGTCGTCGTTGCGCTCTTGGAGTAATTTTGGTTGGCCGGCCACTCATGGGAAGGTTCACCACTTGTTCCAAGTTTTCTCCATTTGTAGATAATGGCTCTGACCGTGGTTCGTCGGAGTCCCAAAGCCTTATAAATGGCTTTATAACCCTTTCCAGAATGATACATGTCAACTATTTTGTTTCTCATCTGTTCTTGAATTTCTTTAGATCATGGCATGATGTGTTGCTCTTTAAGCATGCTTCACTTTGTCAGACAGGTTCTATTTAAGTGATTTCTTGATTCAACAGGTCTGGCAATAATCAGGCCTGGGTATGGCTAGTGAAATTTAACTCAGCTCTCTAAATTAATGTGGATAATCACAGTTCTTTCATGATTTAACAGGAGGGGGCAATTCATTTTTCACGTAGGGCCAGGTAGATTTGGATAGCTTTTTTCTCTTAAATGAAATCCTCATTTAAAAACTGCATTTTGTATTTACTTGCATTATCTTTGTGTAATATTAAAATTTGTTTGATGATCTGAATCTTTTAGGTGTGACAAATATGCAAAAAAAAAAAAACGGCAAGGGGCAAAAACCTTTTCACGCCATTGTATGTGCAAGAAATACAATTAATTTGTTAAGTTACCCAAATATTCTGCCGTCATTTACTCACCCTCAGGTTGTTCTGGGGGTTGAGCTAACCCTTTAGGGGTGTGACAGAGAAGAAAGAAAAGAAAAAGATAAAAGAAAAGAAATACAGATTTCATATTTTATTCACTTCAACCATTGGGTTACTTATATAACACAAACTTTAAACAGATTCAATTGTTTCAGGCAATGCATTTTTGCTCCCAACTCATCACACGCTTGGTCAGAACTACTTTGGTGTCACATTATAATGCACTATATACCTCTTTAGCATCCATTTTCAACATACACTATTGCTTTCAATTGTTTTCCTTACACATCAGCTCAAGACACATTTATTTTTTTATGCATTTGCAACTGTAGAAATTATATATATATATATATATATATATATATATATATATATATATATATATATTTCTTCAAGTGGTCCTGATCAAGTGGAGTATGGAGTGTTTGAAGTAAGAATGTGTTGGTTCAGTTTAATTTATCATAGGATTACAGTGCGGACTCTTCCCTTTCCTTCTGTTTTGGAGTGTTCTTTCTTTCTTTCTTTCTTTCTTTCTTCCGGTCTTCATAAAACTCTCATCCTTTTGCATGTGAAAAAATTTGAGAGCTTTTGTGTGGCCATCTATGACTCTATGACTGACCCATTACCCTGCATTAGCAGGATGTGGGTGATTTTGGACCTCCTGGAGGAAAATCCTTCAAAAACAATCTGAATTCGCTCATCTCTGGGACAGTGGCCAATGCTGGGGAATGGATGACCAGCCTTGCCTTTCTGAATTTAAGCAACATATTGGAGTATACACAAGCATAACAAAAAACTTGGATCGTTCTGCAGACGTGGTGTGTTTGAAGATGCATGAAGTGCACGCAAACATGTAGACAACTTTCCGAGGACCTTCATCATCACCAACACCTTCTCTTTCCTTTTTGTGTATTGCATATCTTTCAAAGACCAACCCAGCCAATCCACTAGCATGAGTCCACACACACACCATACAAATTTACATTTCGACTGAACTGATAATGCTTTGGCTGGAACCACAGCTTACTTAAATGATAGAGGAGATTGGAAACAAAGAGTTTTGGTTGTGTACATAATGTAAACTATTACCAATAGTTATCTGCATGCTGATGCATAGCTGAAAGAGTACTGAAAGATTGGTCAAAGGCAAAAACTACATTCTAGATTTCATGTATCCTCTCCTAACAGCACATAGGGAAATGTGAAATGGGGCATTTCAATTAACCAGTAGCACACAAAATGGTGTGGGGCAGCTTGCCAAAAGCCATCTATTTTTCTGGTGTCACAAGGGATTTATACATCTCAATGAGTCACTTGCTAGTGCCAGCTAGTTTGCTTTGAGAGCGAATGCTCAGTCTCCACACTGGGCTGCAGGGAATCAACAGATTGGAGGTGTTTTAATTCACAGCTTTGACCATTCTACATCACAAAAACATCTATGATCCACACCTGTACCTTACTATACCGGACATGATCCAGATGGGAATTTAATACTGCCCAATTTTTAGTTTACAAAAGATTCAAAATCCATATTCCTATGATGATTGCAACAATACATGACAGATCACATCATTGCAAGAACACATGCCTTTCTTGTTTGCATGACATGAAAAAATACTATAAAATCGATCCAACTTATAAATTCTATTATTATGGAATTTTACTAAATTTCTACAGATTATTTATTTTATATGTATTTTATCTTATGTTTTATTATGATTATCTATATTAGCTAAATGACCTGTAACTCCACAGCAACATTAGTGTTGTTAATATGCTCTTGAATTGAAAAAAATATTTTACCACGCTTTCTGGTAAAATATCAAGTAGAACAAAAATTAAACGTGCTCTTCAAAAAAAAAAAAAAAAAAAAAAAAAAACATGTTCTTAAAAAAAAAAAAAAAAAAAAAAAAAAAACATTTTTATTACTTATATTTAGTATTGGTTTCAGAGTTTTCAGAGGTTTCAGAGTGCTATCTAATGTATGTGTGTGTATATATATATAGTGTGGTGCTGTAGCTAAACAACACGTAAACAGACAGATTACATAATGGTATTGTTCACTGTGCAAACAATAGGCTGTTAGTGTAATCACAGGTCAAGAAATAACCTAACCCTTATATCCCAAACTGAAGTAGATTAAAATGATGGATATCCTGATGGCAGGGAAGGAATTCTAGATGTGTTGTCCAAATTCAGATTTACCTCCCCATTTTTATGCTCTCTCTATTACTGCTCGAGCCCAGATCACTCCATTGCCCACTCATACACAAACATGCACGGCCCCTCGATGTAATCAAGCATCGGACCACTCCTCTCTCCTTCACAGACATGCAAGCTGTCAGGCCAGAGCAGCTCATTAATCTCCAGCCACGAAAGCAAGAGCAAGTGGGGGAATCATGCCGAGAAGCTTTTTTTATTTTATTTTTTTGTATGTAGAAAAGAGGGGTAAGATAATAAGGGCTTTCCCAATGACAGGCAAGACATCAAAGCTATTGTAAGAGTCTCCAAAATTGCACCAGTTCAGGCTTTACAAAAAAAAATAAGCTTTTTCCCATCTCTCTCTGAGCATGCAGAAAGTAGAAAGGAAAAACTCACAATTTTACCTATACCAGTGCCCAAGAAGACAGCCCTGCAGATTTTCTCAGAATTAATAAAAAAAAATCTACACATTCCTCACTCCTTATGTATTAATCACTTAAACATATGTGTAATGTAGATAATTAGTTTTAAGGCTTTGTGTAGTCATAACAACAGAGCTGATTTTTTAGCAGGTGAAACAGTAGACTGTGACTCCACTGACAACTCACTAAAAGGAATGTAATCTAGTTGAATTAACTATTGTGATGTATTGTTTGAAGATTATTTTCCCCCACCCTTCTGGATTTTGTTAATGCAAGGAGGAAAATAACTATTTTTGTCATATTGCTCTCAGGATTTGTTCCCTTACCACTTATCCTAGCTAGAAGCTTCTATAACACGTGGTCCACCACATTTAGACTTGACTGTTTAATCATCAAATGCTTTATTGTTCATCAGATTCACTGGTGGGGCTAACCAAGATTTATTTAATGAAATTTTAATTTACCATACAATACTGTACAATATTGTCTAGCATTTTGGATTAATATGACATTGCAAACTTGAGTTATCCTCTTATTCTGTTCAACTCTTACCTATGATGGATGACTCCTGCTTCATTTCTTTATTTTAGGGGGAAATCTGCTAAATGCATTTAAATATGGTAATGTGTGTTAAATGAAACAAATAAGTACAAAACAATTATACATAGTAAATAGGCACTCAGCAGGGGGAGGGATGTGTAGAACTTTGTGAACAGGGCACAGACCACTTGATGAAAATTGATTTTTTTTTCCTGGGCCCGAGGTGTAGACCTGTGGTGACAGTTTTGTACCAGGCCCAAGACTTGCTAACTGTTTCCCTGTTTGTGAATATTTTGATATGTTGCTGCAATCTGCAGCCCTTTCTGCAGGAGCAAGTTGCACCTTCAAAAAAAAAAGAAAAAACTGGCCTTTTTTTTTTTTTTTTACTTCTGCAAATAGAGGGATGTTTACAGGAGTTGCTGTCTTCATGGAAATCATGACTGTTGAGTAGAAAGTTGCAAGCCTGTAACCCAAGCTTGCTACATGGATTTAACAAAAAAGATCAATCAAGCTTTGAGTCTGTTAACCCTTTAAAAATGGGAAGATGGGATCAATTATCCAGAAGATTTAAGAAACTGAGGCTTAGCCCAACTGTCCAGAAATCAACTAAATTATTGGGATTTAATCTAGGTGAGCCATGTAGATCACAAATGTGAATGTTCATCCTTCCACACCTGTCCCAATGAGGTATGAGCTTTTTCAGGAAGTATAATGGGATGATTCTAGAGAAGAAGTAAATAGAAGTAAAATGAAGGAGGTGATAAATTGTCTGGAGACTGGAGATAGGTAGATTTCAGCTTGTGCCATTTCAGTAAGCAGCCTGACACCTTGTAATTTAGTCGATGTGAACCCGTGCTTGCTCACTGAGATTTGAAACTTTTCCATTGACATAAAAAGGAGGATGTCTTATGCTGTAAAGCTACTGAGCATAAGTCATCCTACTCTTTATGCCAAAGGAAAAGGCACAATATAAAATGTGTACTATTCCCTTTTCCAAATGACACAGTTAAAAATGTGAAGCACAGCTCAGCCCAGAATGCCTGGTCCAGAATACAAGTTGCTGTGCATCTTTGTGAACACTAATCCCCCATTGAGACCTATCTCATCCTAGATAAACTAATGAAATCAAGCATATTTTCAGCCACCAGAGCTCAAGCTTTAATTTTCATTTTTTAAGTACTGATGTATGGGCACAATTAAAAAGCATTGCTCCTGTTGTAAAGCTGTCTCTCCAGGGGCTCGCTCTTTCAGCCAAGGTTAATTAGTGTGTTCTCATTATTCCAATTTTAGTGTTAAAAGTGTATATTACACAGAGGTCTGTAGCCTGGCTTTGATGATGTATGGATGGGTGCAGGTCATATTCTAAGGACAATGTAAGCTGGGAAACAACCATTGGTTTGGAACACAAGTATAGAAAGAATGGTGGAGTCCCTCCACCACTCGACTGGAGTGACTCATGCCACCAATAAGTTTTATTAGATATCACATAAACATGCCCCTTTACAAACATACAACCTTGGATTCTCCCATGGATACTGACAAATTATTGCAAATCTGGTAAGGAAAGATAGGGAAAATGCTGTGAAAAGAGGGTGAGGTGTATTGCATGTTCATCATAAAGCCTATCAATAAAACAAAACAAAACATTGGCTTTGCTTTTTGCAATAATTAAACCCCTTGTGGAATTTGCCATTGACTAATGTTACAGCATTATCTCAAGGGTTTGTTAATCAGTGTCTTCCATATACAAATATGCTGCACACTAATGCAATCTTCTAAACTATTTGTTGTTCTCTGGGATATGCGGTAAACTGTACCGCTATGACATCTTCATTTATCCTACTTTTGGAGACAGAGCCATATTGTTCTTTTTGAGTATATTATATGCTAATACTAGTTAGAGCAATACCTTACAATCCAGGGTCTAACAGATGTCATGACAGATCACAGAAAGAAAGCCCTTCTCCATATGTCTTCTATGATGGATGGAGATGGTATGATGGTACGTGTTGTTCTGGTTGAGGTTTTCCAGAGAAGGAGGCAGAGTCCTCTGTCAGTGCTCTTAGGGGTTTGGCTTTTGGTTTGAAGGTTTAATTCACTCTCTTTAACATGCATGTCCTTGTGTGTACTTTGAACTGCATCAAGCAACCTTTCCACCTTTGCAAAATAGAACAAAAGCCAAACAAAGAAGCAAAACAAACCAGGAAAAAGGGAAAAGCAGTCTTTCATGCAGGTAACTGTAAATATGTGTATGAATATGACACAACTATGCATGTTGACACATTAGCAGTTTGTTCAGGTACTTTTTTGTAATCCATCCAAAACTCTAAAATGGCATGTATGGGGAAAACATTAAAAACAGCACTGAAATGATCATGTGGGAAAGGGAAGGGGGGTAAATCAGACAATGTTTTTACATAATACATTAAAAATAAACAAATAAATCATTGTTAAATGACTGGATGAGTGTTTTATCCGTTTTAATTACATGGTTTATCAGCATTCTGTCTAATGAAGTCAAATTAGTTAGAGGCAAAGCAAATTTCAAGTCTGCTCTTTATTCTTCTGGTCATTGGAATGCTGGAGTTCTACAATAAGCCGGTAGTCCTTACAACACATTAGGGGTGTAACGGTACGTACGTATTTTTGTACCAAATGGGGTAAATTCCAAATGGAAGTTATCATCCCTATGCCCTACTCCCTTCGAAGGGCAGAGCTTTTTAAAATATAAAATGTATGTTTATTTGCAACAGTTATGCTAACAACAATAAAAAGACATTTATGCCATTAAAACAGCGACATCTGCTGACGGACACCATCCTGCATTGTCACGGGAACATGCCAGCTCAAGATAATGAGGAAATGATGTCGCTCCCTTTGCCAAGTGCATTCCAAACAGCTACATAATGGCATGCACGTGCCCTACTCACTCTAAAGTCTCCACTCCAAGGGCTCTGCCCTTCGAAGGGAGTAGGGCATAGGGATGATCACTTCCATTTGGAATTTATCCCTTGAACCGTTCGGTACGAAAACACGTACCGTTACACCCCTACAACACAAACAAACATACAAACATGTCTTGTTATTTTAGGTCAGAAGTTGCAATCATCCGTTAATGTGGTTAATTTTCAAATCAATCCAGATACCCTTGGACGGCTTTGTGTTTATATTTTTTTTACTGAACATGTTACTAATGTATTATTGAACGTATGCTTGAATACATCTAAAAAATAAATAAAAAAAATCTCTTACATCTTACAAAAGTTATTGAGGTCTTCAGAGTCCATTTTCCTAATAGCATTATCAACATTTAAATCATCATATATTTGGTAATTGCTTGTGGAAACAGTATACTTTCATACCATTAGAAAGCTGAGACTTCATATGAGACACAATAATGGGAATTCATCCCAACAGATTCTTCTCCAATATCCAAAGCCAGTATGTGAGGATTTTTATTAAAATATTGATAATTAAATATGTTTTAATTGTGTAATCTTTATGAAGAGGTCTTTGTATGGGCTTGAGAATGTGCATTGCCTCAATCATAACCATGCCTGATATCTATCATCAATGAAATGAAAATATGTCACATTTTCTTGTTTCTTTTTCTTTATATTATTCTTATTTTATTTGTATTATTTTATGTATTTATTTATTTATTTTTATTGTTGGGAGATGGGTTAGTTGTGATGATAACAGACAGAAATGGAAAGTTTTTAAAATATGTCACAAATAATTTAAGTTTAATAAATAATTATTGTAACAAGAAACTGTCTTTTTATAGATGATTCTGTGTTTTACTAAATTGTACAATAAAATCAAGTATTGCACTCGCATGCACTACACTGACACTGAAAGGACAGTTGCAACACAGCCTTATGATTACCATTATTTTGCCAAGTACAACATGTTCCTGGAAGCAGCATTCTTGTTAGCCCTCTTCTTCCAATCAGATTTTAGGGACACAGAAAGGGTCAATGTTTCTTAGACACAAATGTTATTCTGGGAACAACAAATTATGTTAGTTTAGAAACACATCCAACATTTAGTAAAATCACGGTGACCACAGCCTTACACACATCTGCTGTCCAATTAATGACAACAGTCTGGTGCTTTGATGGTGGGCATTTTATAAGCTTAGTGCATATGTGCATCTCAGCTGCCACCTGCAGTGGGTCAAATCTCAACTTCAGTAAGTCTTTTAAAACACCTTCTGTTATGCACACACACACACACATTTGCCATCACCTCAACAAATGAGGACATCCCTCTTGCATATCACCATGTTCTACGAAAACCTTCACATTTGACCCTGGCTGATCACAGCTAGAGATGGTTCAGCAGACTGGAGGACAAAACAAACACACATAGACTCTTTCTGCACTGGTGCTATTGACAGGACCCAGTGAAGCAGACAGGCAAAAATCTGCTGGGCACAAAGCTTTGGAGCACCACACATCCCCCTCTCAAGCCACAGCCCTCTTACTACAAAATACCATGCTGTGGAGGAAAGCCATGACCTGGTGGGGAATCTGAGTCAGCCAGGCATACATTTATACAGCGGAGTTTTAAAGTTTTAAATAACTTCTGATAAAAGTATTATCACCAGAGAATGATACCGAATATAAAATTTTCACTAACACCAATGTTCGGCGAATAAAACAAGCTTTCATTCAAGCTCAATATCGGGTAGTTTGCATACACATTAATAATCTTAATTACTAAAAGGAAAAGTTATAAGACAAATATTAAGATATCATAGGTTTCAATAACACATCAAACAGAAAGCATATTATTTGAGACTATAGCTCCGATACTTTAAATGATTTTAAATGATTGTCTTTTACGATCGTCATGCAATGTTCTGTTTCTTTTGTTGTAAGAAAAGGACGCGGGTCTGTTGGTTTTCAGGAAGGGGCAGGAAGCAGATGTTCAATGGGTCATGTGATGGTCACGTATAGATCCCGTGTTTGCAGGCCTGAGGGCGTCAGTTAATTTACTCATCCTTTTCCTGTTGGATATAATAGTTTTTGTTGTAAGAAAAGGACGCGGGTCTGTTGGTTTTCAGGAAGGGGCAGGAAGCAGATGTTCAATGGGTCATGTGATGGTCACGTATAGATCCCGTGTTTGCAGGCCTGAGGGCGTCAGTTAATTTACTCATCCTTTTCCTGTTGGATATAATAGTTCCATTCATTGGTGGTCACAAGACATCACGAGGTATCTATAGGTTACAGTCCTGGTACAAAAGATCTCTGTGTTATCTCCTGATTGGATCAGTTTTTCATCACTCCTCTGAGTAGATGAGACAAGACTGACAGGAAGTCGACCCAGGATATTGGAGTCATGTGATGGGGTGATTAGTTTAGACCTCATGATGGTTGGTTCCATGGCATGTCAGTGTCTGTATATAGATAGGAATCCCTACATGAATTTGGGTAAAGGGGTGCAGAGCCAGGGGTTCTTTTGCAGGCAAACATCAATGCCTTGAATTTTATGTAAACAGCTAATGGAAGCTAACTGATACACAGAGGTGTGACGTGCTCTTTTCTTCTTGTTAATGACTAATTTTGCAACCACATTCTGGTTTAGTTGGAGAGGTTTGATAGAACTGGCTGGAAGACCTGCCAAAAAAGCACTGCAATAGTCCAGACTGGACAGAACAATAGCTTGAACAATGAGTTGTGTAGCATGTTCCGAAAGAAAAGTGCTAATCTTCCTAATGTTGTATGAGGCAAATCTACAGTACCTGGCATTTCTAACAATGTGGTCTGTGAACTTCAGCTGATCATCAATCACAACTCCAAGGTTCCTGGCTGTCCTGGAAGGTGTTATGGTTGATGCACCTAGCTGGATGAAGAAACTTTGATGAAGTGATGGGTTTGCTGAAACCACAAGCAGTTCTGTCTGGACAAGGTTAAGTTGAAGGTGATAGTCCTTCATCTAGCAAGAAATGTTTGTTAGACATGTTGAGATTTGAGCAGCTATCATTGGATAATCAGAATGGAATTAGAGGTAGAGTTGAGTGTTATCAGCATAGCAGTGATATGAGAAGCCATGTTCTGAAAGAATTAACCTAATGATGCCATGTAGACAGAGAAGAGAAGTGGTCCAAGAACTCTGGAACTCCCTGAGGCACCCCAGTAGCTAGATGTTGCGACTTGGACACCTCACCCCTCCAAGATACCTGAAAGGACCTATCTAAGAGTTAATGCTCAAACCACTGGAGTGTGGACCCTGAGATGCCCTTTTCCAAGAGGGTTGACAGGAGGATCTGGTGGTTAACCCTGTCAACAGCAGCAGTCAGATCCAACAAAAATATATAAAAATATTTTTTTGGGAAAATATGGCACCTGCTCAGATGACAACTGTTTTAGATGTGAATTTATTGTGCAGTGCTGCAAACCACATTTATCCATACAAAGGAGCAAGGTTCATGCAGTTTTATTTGTTAAACATTAGAGAGCCAAAAGTTAAATATATTAGTTAATTTTTTTCAACTGCTTACTCACAAAATCTTTACTTGTCACACAATTTCTTAAACCTGGCACTCAAACACCAAACCCACACATCAAAAATGCAAAACCATATACTAATTCTTGGCCTTTGACTCATAAAAATTTCATAAAACACTTTTTGCAAAACACAACACACAATTATCTGTGTAACATACAAATCTAACAGGAATTAATATTATGGCAAATGTGTTTGCAAATGTTTGCTTTTGAGATGTGTTTGTGATATTTTGAATGCAGTGCTTCATTTTGCAAGAGATATGAGGCATTTTGCATTTTGTGTATGCAATTCTTGGATTTGTGTGTACATTTTAGAAAAAAAATAGGCAAAGTTTTGAAAATGTGTGTAATAGTGTGTAAAATAATAATTTATACTTAAATCCCTCACTATTTATTCTGGAACTTTCTGTTCCCTATAATGGTCTGGACTTCTCAATGCTATACTTGAAAGTGAGAAGCACTAATCACTGCTTTGTACATATTATTCCTACTAACAACTAACAACAATCACAAATGTGTTATTGTGACTGCAGGCTGCAATAATTTTCAGTAAACGCCAATGTGACACGCCATGATTAGCAATTTCTCTTCCTGTCATGTCCTCGCTTGCATTCTTGCAATACACACACAAAATCATAATCTTTCTGCCGACTATTAAGTCGATGGACTGGTATATTATGAAAGAGAAAGCTCTCTTTAGCCATTACAGTTCCCACCAGCACAGATAAGCAAAGCATGAGTGACATTCTCTCATCAGTCAAGGCACTGCCGCGCTCCCTTGCCAGATAACATCAAGTGTGCATGTCAATTGCCAAGTGGTGTCTGTCACACTTCAGTGATAACACAACAGCAGGAGTGTGTGTGTGTGTGTGTGTGTGATTAGAGCCCCACTCAATGATCTTATTGTATGTACTGTTTAAACAGCTGTGTTCCTGGTAATGGATATCTTTGTAAAGAGCATGCGATACTTTAATTTATGTAATAAATTAAATTAAATTGAAGGAATCATCAAATGCATACTGCAAAGTAGCTCCCTAGTTTAAAATACGCATTATTCTTTTCTACCCTAATGAAATGACAGTATTTAAAATTGGGATAATTGTGACCCTTAACATGCATAATTTTCATATGTAATGTATTTTATGAACAACTCATGTCTGTCCATCAATCACAAGAGCGATACTACTGTTGAATAAAGATGTGTGTGTGTGTGTGTGTGTGTGTGTGTGTGTGTGTGTGTGTGATTAGAGCCCCACTCAATGATCTTATTGTATGTACTGTTTAAACAGCTGTGTTCCTGGTAATGGATATCTTTGTAAAGAGCATACGATACTTTAATTTATGTAATAAATTAAATTAAATTGAAGGAATCATCAAATGCATACTGCAAAGTAGCTCCCTAGTTTAAAATACGCATTATTCTTTTCTACCCTAATGAAATGACAGTATTTAAAATTGGGATAATTGTGACCCTTAACATGCATAATTTTCATATGTAATGTATTTTATGAACAACTCATGTCTGTCCATCAATCACAAGAGCGATACTACTGTTGAATAAAGATGTGGATCAAGACTGTTAAACTCAGATGTTGTTTTGTCAGTGGAAAAAACTACACCTCCAAAAATGTTGCATAGCCTTCCTAAAGGGGAAATGCATTCGAATTTCTAGTAGCATTAGAAATGCGTTTAATTATAACTGATTAAAAAATAACAGATATTTCAGGACCCCTTTATAGAATATGCTCTTTCCATGGAAAATGGAAAATTAATTATAAACATGATCTGGGTATAATCACTGGTAAATCATTGTAGGATTAATACATACTCCTATACACCTATACAGGTAATTTAGTGTACCCTACTCACACGTCCTCCATGTTTTTGGATTCTGGGGGAAACTGGAGCACCCACAGGAAAGTCACAGCAACATGGGGAGAACATGCAAACTCCAGGCAGAATGGCCTCCTGGCTCAGTTTAAACTCAAACCAGGGACCTTCTTGCTGTGAGGTGACAGTTCAACTCACTGTGCCATCAATGCATTAATGAAGATTGTTATAATGTGAGACAAATTTGAGGTTGAATCTTAGAAAGAAACAATTTGGCAGAATCAGTTTAAGCTGAGAATACACTGACACAAGAAATTATTAAATACCAGCATCCTTGAGAATTGTTGTTGTTTACTTTTGTTTGGTTCTCAGCTGCTGCAGCTGCAGATGATGATTAAAATAATTGAAGCAACATTACAATAATGCTTTCCATCAGTGAGCTGCAATGTGCTGATATTTATTGTGACCACAGTCTTTTATTCATAGGGATTTTACTTCACTGCAAACTGAGAAGGACAGAGAAAGATAATTAACTGTGAAAACTATATTAGTACAACTTTGTTTCTCAAAGCATATTTTGAGAGTGCAACTAAGTTTATCTTAAAGCTCAACCAGTCATGATTTCACACATTATATCCCTAATTTATCAGAAATTGTATGTGGCAGCCTTCCTTCAACAATGAAGGAAGGCTTTTATTTATTTACTTATTCATTCATTCATTCATGCATTCATTCGTTCATTCATTTATTAATTTATTTATCCGTCAATTTCTTAATATGTGTAAATATCTGGTGCATCTCATGTACTGCAGTGCAACTCATCCTCATGGGCAGCACCAGATTTGCCAGTTCTTGTAGTGAGATGTTACCCCACTCTTACACCAAGTATACTTGCGATTTCTCAAAAATGTCTGGGGCACATGGTTTGCAACCGCAAGGACAATCTGCTGTCTTCCTATCTCCCTGTAGCACTGTCTTAGACGTCTTAAATTATGGATATTGCAGTTTATTGTTCTGCCCACATTTTCTGCTTCCCTGCAGTAGGACTATGGCATGTTCATGCAGGTGAGCAGGAACCCTGGGCCTCTTTCTTCTGATGTTTTTCATAGTCAGTTGAAAGGTCTCTTTGGGGGCTTTCACAATGGAGAAACCTTTTCATTGTCACAAGTTCACCAGCTTCTGTCATCATGCCCGTCACAAGACCAGTCACCTCAGCACACTATTTCCTGTTTGTTGCTGCCGCATGTTTTGAGTCTGAGCTCTGTCAAGTTAATTCTTTATCGTCTATTTTTTATCCTAATATCAATTTTATACACCATCATTTTCATTTCTATAACGTGTGAATATATCCCCTATCGTATTCTACAACAAAAACAGTCAGAGCGCCTTATCACTAGTTTTATTTTGATTTCCCGAGTCCGCTATTAGCTTATAGCCCGTTAGCATAGCCAGCATGGTTGCTGCTAATCTCACTTACATTGCTAATACACTATTCACACACATTACCATTGCTTTACTCACTGTTACATGCTTTAATGGCAGATGTGTGTCTACCTTTGAGTGCAGGTGCTGGAAACATCCCGGGCTGACGCTCACAAGTCCGGGATAAGTATACAGTGCCGCTAACACTCCCACCACCTCTACTCCGTGTGTTTCTCTGAGTGCAGGTGAGGACACGACTGCAGCTCGAGCTGGAGGTCGTGGAGAAGCAAATCTGCGACCTGCTGGAGAGTCAGACCCAGCTGAGAGAGGCTGACGATCACAAGACTGGGGTAAGTATACAGCACGCTGCTAACTCTCCCACCACCTCTACTCCGTGTGTTTCTCTGCACAGGCCCCGTGCACCCTGGATGCGATCTTCCCAGATGTCCTTCACTCCAGCGCTAGGAACCTTAGGTGCACCCACAGCGGGAGACGCGAGCCAGGCCCCGGGCGACGACCTCTCCCCCTCCACCACCTCCGGTCTTTGAGATCTCCACCCGGAACCGCTTCGCTCCCCTCCGCGAGACGGAACGCGACGCTGTGATCGTCGGAGACTCCATCATCCAGCACGTACGTGCTACGTTGGCTGAAGGTAAAGTGCACATTCACTGTTTCTCTGGTGCTCGAGTTCTTGATCTTTCTGTGCAGATACCCGCGATCATAAAGGGTGATGTGAGCATCGGCGCGGTCATGCTGCACGCGGGGGTTGACGACACCAAGCTGCGGCAGACGGAGACACTGAAGAAGGGACTTCAGGATCCTGATCGAGACGGTACATAGCACATCGCCACCGATGACAATCATCGTGTCAGGACCGCTTCCCACGTATCGATGAGGACACGAAAGTTTCAGTTAGTGCTGGGCAGTATGACCAAAAATTTATATCATGGTATTTTTCAAAATTATACCGGTTTCACGGTACATGACGGTATTTTTTTTTTTCATGCACGACCGGGTGTTAACCATATTTTCTACTGATTGAGAGAGGAAATACGGCAGTATATTGACTTAGAATGCCCTATTTTACTGTCATGATGAGTGAATATTGTCAAAAAATACCACACTAAATAGTGACTAAACACAACCCCTTTTAATACATGTTAACCAGGAGTCACTCTCATTTATAATCGCGGCATCGTCTGATAAAATCAACATGCATCTACACTAAAGAGCGGTTATGCGGTTGTTTTGGCTATATTACTTTTTTGTCTCATGCAGGGCACTGTCTGCGTCTAAGTAACAAACTAAAAAAAACAACAAACAAAAAAATGCATGTGATATTAACAGACGAACTATGCTCATATTTATAATTCCAAACAATCAGTAAGCTACAGGTGCTAGAAAACACTGTTTTGAACTAATTTATTGACGAGTCAATATGCTTCTCTGCCGCTCACTGCACAGAACAGACGCCGAGAAAGGTGACACTTCCTCGTATTCTCGGGACAGCACTGGTGAAATCTTCCAACTCAACCATAGCTAAGGTTTATCCAAAAAAGTCGCTAGGTTTGTCAGTATGAATATTATATGGAAAAAAGCCGCTAAAAGGGTCTGAAAGTTGCTAAATCTAGAGCTGAAGTCGTGCTTGTGTGTGTGTGTGTGTGAGGCGCGGGAGCTGACGGCAGGGGGCGGTGGATATTTGTGGCAGTCAATGTGGATATTGTGGATGAGTTCTTCTGTGTCATCACGTTCTATTAGTTCTACAGCTTCAGTTTCGGAATTTTCACGCTTAGTAACACATACAGCTGTTCCCTCACCACAGTGAAAAGGGACCCCTTTCAAACAGTGTCGCGTTCCGAACGTTGTTTAAGCAACACACACCGGTATTTAAAAAATTCATATCATAACAAAAATAAACACCGGTATTCGGTATGAACTGGTATACCGCCCAGCACTAGGTTCAGTAGATTATTGTCATGGTGTAAAGAACAGAAACTGCTCTTTGTTAATAATTGTAATCTTTTCTGGGCGCGACCTAGGCTTTTTAGCGCTGATGGTCTGCACCCCAGCAGAGTCGGAGAGGAACTCCTGTCGGACAACATCTCCAGGACGCTACGCTCCATATGACTAGTAAGCCAATTCTCAAATAACTGCTATGATGGCTTTTGTTCTACCCACTTAATTTATAGAAGTACTTGCGCTGTCCAGTCTATAAAGACTGTGTTTGTTCCCCGAATAGTGAGGTCAAAATATAAATTTAATGCAGGCTCTAGAAAAAAATCTGATCCAGAAATCTGATTAAACCAGAAAAATTTCAAATAAATTAACAAAAAGTTTGGGCTCCTAAACATTAGATCATTCGCACCAAAAGCAGTTACTGTAAATGAAATGAACACATATAATAGTTTTAATTAACTCTGCTTGACTGAAACCTGGCTAAAACCAAATTATTATATTGGTCTAAATGAGTCTACTCCACAAAGCTACTGTTATAAGCATGAGCCCTGTCAGACTGGCCGTGGTGGCGGTGTTGCAGCAATATATAGTGAGATTCTCAATGTTACTCAGAAAACAGGATACAGGTTTAACTCATTCGAAATACTTCTGCTTAATGTTACACTGTCAGATATGCAAAAGAAATCTATCGTATCTCTTGCTCTGACTACTGTGTATAGACCACCAGGGCCGTATACAGATTTCCTCTCAGACCTATTGGTTACTGTTGATAAAGCACTAATTGTCGGAGATTTTAACATTCACGTTGATAATGCAAATGATGCATTAGGACTTGCGTTTACTGACCTAATAAACTCTTTTGAAGTCAAGCAAAATGTCACCGGGCCCACTCATTGTTTTAATCATATGCTAGATTTAATTATATCACATGGAATCGATCTTACTGATATAGATATCGTACCTCAAAGTGCCTGTGACTCCAATTTACATTGTCTAAAGCATAAAAGTTGGGTAGTATGTTCTTGACGTTTGATTTAACATTACAACATTTTGAAGTGTACGTGGGTTCAAGTTCCTATAGGACAGGAAGAGCTAAATAAACTTATCACTGCATCTAAACCAACAACATGTCTATTAGATCCTGTACCCACTAAATTAATGAAAGAGGTGTTACCTGTAGCAGAATAACCACTTCTCAATATTATTAACTCGTCGTTATCTCCAAGTCATGTCCCAAAACCATTCAAGCTGGCGGTTATTAAGCCTCTTATTAAAAGAAACACAACTATAACCTAGTTAACTGGCAAATTACAGACCCATTTCAAATCTTCCGTTTATGTCTAAAATTTTAGATAAAGTTGTGTCTGCTCAACTGTGCTCCTTCCTGTAAAAAAAAAAGATCTCTATGAAGAATTTCAGTCAGGTTTCAGGCCCCACCATAGCACAGAAACTGCACTTGTTAAAATTACAAATTACTTCTTGCGTCAGACCAAGGCTGCATCTCATTGCTAGTTTTACTTGATCGTAGTGCTGCGTTCGAAACCCTAGATCATGACATACTCATAGATCGATTACAAAACTATACGGGTATTCAAGGGTAGGCTTTAAGATGGTTTAAATCCTACCTGTCAGATTGCTTCCACTTTGTTTATGGGGAGTCATCTCAATTATCACCAGTAAAGTATGTAGTGCCACAAGGATCTGTTCTAGGTCCTCTGTGCTATTTTCAATATACAAGTTGCCCCCTGGTAATATTATTAGAAAATACGGGATTAGTTTCCATTTTTATGCTGATGATACTCAGCTATATATCTCAACAAGACCAGATAAAACTTCTAAATTATCTAAGCTAACAGAGTGTGTTAAAAATGTAAAATACCTCAGATGATGCCAACCCTGAAACAACATACAGAACTACCAAATGTTGCTATAAGTTTGATTGCAACATATAAAAATTGCATAGGTGTTTATTTGGGCTGTTGTCGGCCACAACCCACGCCGTACACACCCCGACTTCTAACCGCACTTGAACCAGCGATGCACTCCTTCTCCCTTCTCCCTTCTCCCTTCTCCCCCTCCTTCTCTCTCTTTCCCCTTACCACACACAGGGGCGGAGCCTCTTTTCACATCCAACTCGAACATCCAATAACAGTTCGCAACACAAAAATGAATGCAGTGCAACACTAACATTAAGCACATTGTTATCTATAGCACAACATGCTTGATCATGCTACAGTATATTATGTAGCAAATAGGTAAATAAATGTAGAAATGCACTGTTTGTTTGTTTATATGCATCAATCGGAGTGTGAACAGAGAGAGATGTTGTGGCAGGCGCGACGCTTCGGTGCTGCGTGCGCCATTATGGATTTAAAGGTTATGTAAGGCTGTAAAATGACATACGTAACGTGCAGACTTGTATTTCTAAAAAAAAAAGGCACCAAAAAATAACTACTTTAAAATTAGTCAAGTTACATCGGGTTTTGGGGGCCTGTCCTCGATCTGGGGCGTTTATTGCTTTGAAACCAGCCACCCCATCCACAAACAAATACAACACCAATGACCCCCAGCGTTCACACATAAAGAAATGCAACATACCAAGTTTTTGATTGGTTGAACTACATTAAACTGTGTTCAACCGAGCAATCCGATTGGTTGTTAGCGAACCTGGATTTGAGGACGATGGACATGAAGGATCATTACCTGGACATCTTTTTTTTTTTGCGTAAGTACACAGTATTTTTGGATGAAGCTACATGTTCTGCATGGAAAGGAGCTAAAAATAATTTATATAATCGCTATATTTACTTTTACTTTTTTTAAGGTGTTGACGATTATTGGAGAATTTACAACATGGAAGGTAAGCAAAATAATTCAGCATTTTCTTAACATTAAAAACATTTCTTACTTCAGTAAGAGTAGTAGTGATATGACGAACTGTGTACGTCCGCTCTCGGTCCACTGATCATGAGATCATCAAGGTCCGGACCTCAGTAAAGTTTTCGTGTTATGAATGTCTGCATGACATGTATAATTTAGTTTAGACAGCTTGCAAGAATGTTTAGCGTCCGTGGTATGAAAATGATCATTGTGAGACGCCGGAATGATCGAGTTGTGAGTGAGGGCGTGGGAGCAGCCTCCATGTTGCCAGATCCAGCTATTATAAACGTTTTTGGGATTTGTTTTTTCCACTTAATTTAACACTTTAGAAAATTAATAAAATAGGAAGGTGCAGTTTATGGTCAGCGATATCTTTATCATATTTATATATTTGCAAAAGATTTGAAATAATTTCGGTTTGTGTTTGTTTTAATAGCAAGGCACTTAAACATAGAGTAATCCAAAAAGCCCCCACCTCACCTCACTAATTTTCAAAGCCTGACTACGGCCATGATTATAACATCATATTTCTGCTTGAACACAGTTCAGTATATTCACGTAGTTGTCAAAAATAATGTACTGTGAATGGATGTTTGCAGAAAAGCGTGTTTTATGGAAGTTTGTGAGGATCGGTGGTGTTAATGTACACGGGCATCAGACACCAAATACAGACATGATCGCTTGTTCTGAAAGAGAAACTGTTCACTGATGATGTGGAGCCACCTTCAGATCGCTGAGTTTCCACACATTCAGAATGTTTTCATTTTTCATTTGCATTTTGGTGTGTTTAATGATTCTGAATGGAGCCATATAGTAGGTTATATGCAGTCCTTTGGATTCTCCCTGTGGTCTTGTTTGGAATGGCAGGTTGGCTTGAGCTTATTTGTTAAACTTACTGTATAATTGAGCTTTATGTACTATGAAGTAGTTTTAAGTTGTAAAAAAATATCTGCAGTGATGTTTTTGCAAGGTAGTTTTAAAATAATTGCATGGAATTGAAAAGTAATAACACTAGAATACAAAGGTTTTTGTGAATATTAGGTTTGGGGTTCTTACAGTATTGATTCGGAGAGGAGGGGGGCCTTGGAATAAAAAGGATGAGAACCACTGCCCTAGTCCGAACGTTCACTGCTATTTCACACACACACACACACACACACACACAC
>NW_015506174.1:646620-687630 GCF_001515645.1 Sinocyclocheilus grahami | reverse complement strand
AGATGCAAGAAACATAGACATATGGCAAGAAATCTGTTGCTCATAACAACAAAAGACAATACTTTATTGAACCTTTTCTGATAAGAAGTGTGCGCTGCAAACGCAAGCATTTTTGACGATCGTTTCTGTCCAGTCTGCTCATTTTATAGCATTTAACCACAGCTGTCGTCGGTTTTTTGTCTGGCAGTGGCAGCAGATATGTGATCAAATTTTTTTTTTTGAGGCTGTATTACGTCGATTCTGGCACCTAACATCACAACAAGATGATTTTAAGCTCCTTATGTAGCCGAATCTGCGCTGGTTTGAGTGGGCCGCCTCCAGATTCCCCTTTGTTTTGCTTCCTCCAGCTAGCGCTGTGACGTCGACTGACCCTAGTTACCTGTGGTTGGCCTGGCCGTGCGTCACTCAGAACACAACAGGCCAATCAGAAGAGAGGCTCATATTATTGGGCCAGTGGAAATAAAAAAGATAAACTCTATTCTAAACTATTTTTCTGAGAACTATTTTAAACAGTTTTTATGGATATTTTGATATATTTATTCTAAAACATAACAAGGATACCGGATGATTTTTAGCAATAAAAATTTATGTGTATGGCACAAATGGCATTTATAGTCCGTATCTCATATTTTCTTAATGTCTTGTACCTTTGATGGTGTTAAACATGGTGTCACGTGGATGGGAATATGCATAGAAATGATATGCAGATGAGGTTATGCATAGTAAAACTAGGCGTTGTAAGCTCCATATATGGTGATTTCGGGGAGGAGACGGGGTGGAGATGCGCGTACGCACAATTTTCCCCTGACAGGGATTTATAAAGAGATTTTTGCGCAGGTTCTGGCGTACGCATGGTTTTATAAATCTGAAAACTTTTGAGTGTACGCAAAATCTAGCTTTTGTGCCTATGTACACTTTTAGGATGAAATCTACGGAGAGTTTTATAAATGAGATCCCTGTTGTTGCTGTCTGTATGTTTAAAAACAAGATAAAAACAAAAACTGTTTAAAATAGTTATCAGATAAATATTTTAGAATAGAGTTGATCTCATTCTTTTACACTGGCCAAATAGTAGCCTATTTAAATTGTTTTAAGCAATTCAAATCAAACTAAATTTATGCAGTTTTGCTGATAAGGTGAATATCTTTTAGCTATTTTGAGTGGAAACAGATAGGCCTATTTATTGCAGTGTAAAATTGTCTGACTCGGCGTGTCACTAACAAAGTATTTTAAAAAGGAAACGTGTAAATCTTACCGTTTTCTTCAAGTTGTAGCCTATCCTTCAAATACAGCGGTACTTTTCTTAATGTTGTAGAGATGCCTTCCCACGACATTAACACCTCCGTGCAGCTGCGGTTGTACAGTAGCCTATAGATATTATCATTCTGGATAATGGACTGTTCAACCACCGAATCCAGCAGTGTCTGATATAATATCGAAGTAAGTGCGCATCATTGATCATTGTTCTCACTAAAAAATATTTTCTCATAACATGAGATCTGCAGTTTAGTTTAAAGGTGAATTATTGTGCACCTATAGCACTCCTCGCTGTCAATAAAAGAGGAAAAGTGATCAAGCGCATCCACTACAAATGTGTCTTAATTCATAAAATTTTGGTTTAACTTCTGCGTAAAGGACTTTATGTAATTTCAGTCCTTATATCCATTAATGAGAGTGGAATATTTAATGTAAATGTGTATATCGACATGAAAACAGAGCTTAAAATCGTTGTTTTTACTTCATTTATTTTCTCACTCCAGGAAAATGAGTTTGTACGCTTGGGTCAGAGTTTGCGTGCATGTGCGCACATTTTCTAGTTTGTTTTTAAGTGGCATACACCTCTTTCAGGGCTGGCTTTGTGCTTTCTTTATACATTTTTTGTCTATTATGTTTTGCTCGCATATCTCCAACAATGACTTTGTTTTGAGCAAGGTTCTGCTGTCAGGGGAGTCAAAAGATAATTACGTCATCATTGCCAATCAACATAAGAAATGGAAAATAAGGGACAGTTGTGATTCTTTATCTTATTCTTTAAGAAAATAAGGGACAGAATAAGGGATGTTCCAGATATTTGTATTGCACCATAATGTAGGCCCAAGTCTACCTGCAGTTAAAAAGTTCTCCGAAATAATCACAATTGTTCTGCTTAACCTATTTATGTACAATTATTCTAAAAATAATTTGAAATGTCATTTATTTACTCATGGCTTGAGTAAATTGTACCATTATAGAGTTGTGACTTCACACCACAGATAGCAAGCAGACGTTGAGTCAACGTCGATTTTAGGTTGTATAAAAAATAAAGGCACCAAAAAATAACTACTTTTAAAATTAGTCAGGTTACATGGGGTTTGGGGGGCCTGTCCTCGACCTGGGACGTTTATTGCTTTGAAACCAGCCACCCCATCCACAAACAAATACAACACCAATGACCCCCAGCGTTCACACATAAAGAAATGCAACATACCAAGTTTTTGATTGGTTGAACTACATTAAACTGTGTTCAACCGAGCAATCCGATTGGTTGATTTGAGGACGATGGACCTACCTGGACACCTGGACATCTTTTTTTTTTGCGTAAGTACACAGTATTTTTGGATGAAGCTACATGTTCTGCATGGAAAAAATAATTTAATAATTTATATAATCGCTATATTTACTTTTACTTTTTTAAGGTGTTGACGATTATTGGAGAATTTACAACATGGAAGGTAAGCAAAATAATTCAGCATTTTCTTAACATTAAAAACATTTCTTACTTCAGTAAGAGTAGTAGTGATATGACGAACTGTGTACGTCCGCTCTCGGTCCACTGATCATGAGATCATCAAGGTCCGGACCTCAGTAAAGTTTTCGTGTTATGAATGTCTGCATGACATGTATAATTTAGTTTAGACAGCTTGCAAGAATGTTTAGCGTCCGTGGTATGAAAATGATCATTGTGAGACGCCGGAATGATCGAGTTGTGAGTGAGGGCGTGGGAGCAGCCTCCATGTTGCCAGATCCAGCTATTATAAACGTTTTTGGGATTTGTTTTTTCCACTTAATTTAACACTTTAGAAAATTAATAAAATAGGAAGGTGCAGTTTATGGTCAGCGATATCTTTATCATATTTATATATTTGCAAAAGATTTGAAATAATTTCGGTTTGTGTTTGTTTTAATAGCAAGGCACTTAAACATAGAGTAATCCAAAAAGCCCCCACCTCACCTCACTAATTTTCAAAGCCTGACTACGGCCATGATTATAACATCATATTTCTGCTTGAACACAGTTCAGTATATTCACGTAGTTGTCAAAAATAATGTACTGTGAATGGATGTTTGCAGAAAAGCGTGTTTTATGGAAGTTTGTGAGGATCGGTGGTGTTAATGTACACGGGCATCAGACACCAAATACAGACATGATCGCTTGTTCTGAAAGAGAAACTGTTCACTGATGATGTGGAGCCACCTTCAGACCGCTGAGTTTCCACACATTCAGAATGTTTTCATTTTTCATTTGCATTTTGGTGTGTTTAATGATTCTGAATGGATCTGGGCTGCATTTCCCAAAAACATTGTAAGCCTAAGTTGACCATAGCTCCATTGGTTTCAATGGGTCTACGATGTACTTAAGCCTACGATGCTTTTGGGAAACGTCGCCATGTTTAGTAGTTTATGTGCAGTCATTTGGCGTCTCCCTGTGGTCTTGTTTGGTATGACAGGTTGACTTCTTATTTGTTAACGTTACTGTATAATTTAAAAAGGATTGTTAATTTGTAAATACACTCTGTAGTGACATTTTTGCAAAGTATGTTTCAAAAAAACAAAACACTTTAGATTAAAATCTATCTTTAATTTATTTTGTTAAAAAATAATAACATTAACATAATAACAAATTGTAAAGTAATAACACTAGAATTACAACTGTTTTTGTGAATAAAAAAGGTTGGGGGGGCTTTGCAGTATTGATTCGGAGAGGAGGGTGGCCTTGGAGTAAAGAAGATTTAGTACTACTGATTTAGAATATGAAGTGATATTGTAGCAAATATTCTTTGTCATCCTGATGGTGTTTTGGTCTGCTTTTTCAATTTTTTTTTCTTTTTCAGCAAGGAAGTTTGAGTTTGTCAGTAAAGAGCTTTTAAGCCTTGGAGGAGATCAGGACTGCTGTTACTGCAGAACATCTGTTACAGCATCCAGTGATCATATATCCAAACGGCATCTAACATTTGCCATTCACTTTACAGATGGTGACACAAGTAAGTAATTGTTAAAAATTGTGAATTTTTGTTAATAATCTGCAATGTAATATTTTGTAAAATCACCATAATATGTTTTGTAATATGCATAATATCCAAGATCCATTACTTGTCATGTTAATTCCATAATTGCTCTTTGTAGGCAAGTTCTCAATACCATGTTACTGTCCTGATCAACAAAGTGGTAGAATGAGCCACTGGCATTGTTCAAAGTGCAAGAAAGTAATTCAAAGGTCTTTTGATTTCAAATGCCACTTAAAAAAACATGGTACGTGTTTTGTCAATTTTGAAATTTGTACTCTTGTTTTTTAATTATTTAATGTTGTAATGATACATTTAGTTTGTTTGTCTTTGTGGTGTGCCAACAACAGGTCTGATGTTCCCTGAAAAAGCCTCAGGTCAGCACATAATACCTGACCATCCTACACAGTAAATGAAATAAATTGGAAAATGTCATAATGTGATGTTTCATATTATTTCTTATATGACAGAAAACCCTGCCTGAACACCATCCATGTTGACCCAGTTCAGAAAGAGAACCTGTTCTGCAAGAAATGTGGGATTCATTTCACCAGCACATCCAACTACCAAAGACATGAAAGACAGCAGCATGGCAGACAGGAACCAATGATATGCATTGATTCTGTGAATGGAATATATGTGACAACAAAAGAATATCATGGGATGAGACTACCAATACCAAAAAATTGCCTGTGAAGTGCAGGCATGCACAGACTTCATGAGCATTGCTGCAAACAGTGGAAACCCTGGGAAAGAATGTTTTCACTTAGAAAGGACCAGGACAGCAACATCATACAGTCCTCCACCAGCACTACGCAATGAGTCCCTGCAGGAGATGTAAGAAAAGGGACTTTGTTCAAAATCGAGACTTGAAGAGTGCACTGCAGTAAACCAGCAGTCTTACTCGGAGTATATATACTGTGTCTTTCCTATTTTTTGGGGTGAGCACGGCCTTTCTGAGCGATATATATACTTTTCTGTGTATACAGGCCAAAAGGACAATCGGTGTAAGTTTGGAAGAACAGTCTGCACATTTGATAGTAAGACTGGTAAGTGGCACTGCCAGTGCAGATGTACTAAAAATCGGATCAGTTGTGTCCATAGATACTTATCCATGTGGTGGCTTTTTCAAGAGCATCCCAAGCTGTTACAAAATGCAGTGGACACCTCAAATGAGGATATTGAAGATGTTGAGGAGATGATCAGTGCTGCTGATAACGTCCACCAACATTCACATAGTAGTATCATCATGGAAACCAACTACTTCTGGAGTTCAAAAAGAATACCAGAGGACCTTCCAGTGGATTTAACCACAGCAGAGAAGCCTGTTCCTGAAAACTTTGAACCACTAGAAGTACAGTGCCCATACTGTCCTGGCCCATCTCCTCCAGATCTTGGAAACAAAATACTAACTGAGCGAATGACACTTAATGACAGTTGTCATAAACATGCATACAACCTCCTTCATATTCATGACATGTGTCATGTCATAATTATGAAGGTGTCATGTCAGTCTTATGCACACCCCTTCAAGTAAAGTGTTACCACATAATTTTTCTGTCAATCCCTTTATGCTCTCCTGACTGCTGGTGTTTCAGTAAGTATACACAAAATTACAATATTTAGAGGGCATGTTTCACAAGATATCACAATAATCATGCAAAACTGTTGATCAGTTGAGTAAAACCTTTATTAACTTTACTTTCCACAGAATCATATTGCTGTGGGTCGTCTGTTTAGAACAATCGAATCCCATTCAAGAACTGCTTTGCCAATCAACATGCTAAGAAAGGCATTCTACCATTTCAGTGCTTTAAGGCAGTACTCGTACAATTTTTTTTGTTACCGCTGTGGTTATCATCCATCCATTGTCATAGCAGACACCAACTGGAAAGTTGCATTTGATATACCAGGTGAGTGTAAAATCTGAATACAAACCCTCTGATCTGTAAATGTTCTTAACACAACATTTAGGCATTCAACATAACACACATTCACATACAACTTGTCACAACCCCTTTTATTATATAATTTCCAGTCAATCTCATGAGACGCCTGGACATTCAGAACATTGGCCTCCAGGACACCCTCGTTAATGTGGCAGCAAGATGGGAGAACCTGGAAAAGGAGATCATTGCCACTGGATTTTGTGACGGTACCAATGAAAATACCGTTTCAATTGTTTAACAGTACTATTGGCATTGATGTTAATAATGTGTCTTAATAACATATTACATTTTAACATTAAGGATAAAGCCTTGGGTCTTGTAGCAGTAGAGAAAAAAATTAACTGATGTTAATCTTAAAAAAATTATATTCCTCAGACTCCTCTAACAATCCTTTCTCAAGTGCACTGACATATTCGTATTTTGCTCCTTGGATTGGACAACACACAAGACTACATGACAAGCTATCAAAAGCTGAAGTTTTCAAAGGTCTCTCTCAAAGTGAAAGGGTGAGCTCTGTATGCCGTGAAAGCCAGGACGTTAATGAAGACCAAATTTTACAAATACTGGACTCTAAATCAGTAAATATTTATACCTGTAGTCTTACAGTATTCATGTAAGCACTCAATGTATCGCTATTGACTTTTTTTCCCATGAACAACACTAACAGATAGTAATTTCTCCACAGCACAAAAGAGAAGACCTGGTGAAGGCATGCAGCTGTCTTGGAGTGTCAACAACTGGCTCACAAACAGACCTTATAAACAGGCTGGAAGAACTTCTCCTTTATAAGGAGGTTTACCCCAAAATGTTTTTAAAGCTGAAAAAAGCTGGAGGTAAGATATTGTTTTTCAGTGTCAATAATTATTTTGTGTATTATAATTTTGTTACTTATCTTGTTTAAGTACCATCATCTATGCAGAAAACATGTATGTAATTTGTCATTCTTGTCACTTTAACACAGGTGGAGTATTACACATGGGCTGCACCCATGGTGTTGTATATTATACATCACCATTATGGTGGCAGGAATCTGCACGGGACCACGGGGATGCTCTGCTAAGTTTTAAATATCCCCCCACTGTGTACATCTCTGACATCGCTGGACGTGTTGCCAGGCATGTTAATAATCGTACGCAACAGAGATTTTTCCAGCCAAATGACGGAAGGGTATGTGCACCAACGGACACAAACATATCACTGGCAGCTGCAGGAAAGTTAACGGTAAATCTTGAGTGGTTAAAGAAAATCAGGAGGAAACCAAGACATGCAGAAGAACCCAAAGAAATGGACCAATTCTCATGTCCACACCCTGAGACAAGGACATCAGACCGGTACTCACTGTATGACAGATTTCACCAAAAAAAACAAAAGCGTCCTGAAGAGAGACTGCGTAGTCTGAAACTGATTCCAGATCTGGCTTGTCTGATTAATTCTTCAGCAGCAGAACAAATAAACAGAGAGCTTTCCTCAAGTCGGTACTCACTGTGTCAAATGAAGGACATCCACTACATGTTCTCACTACGTCTGTTTTTTCACCTGCACAATGAAAGACTGAATAGCTCCTTCATGAAGGAAATGGAAAAACAGAGTACAGCAGAGGCCATACGCATTGGATTAGATGGCAAACTGATATGTGGCCAAACAGGTAAGAACGTGAAGATTAAAAATTACACTGTAATATGAAATTTATTAAAAAGTTTAATTTATTAATGTTATGTTACTATTTCTCAATTAATTACAGGAACACACACAAGAAAATCTGACAACAGTCAACAGCAGTCCAGAAGTCCTCAGGCTCCAGTAAAGGGGGACAGTCCTACTGGCAGTGCTACTGTGGGTGGCTACCATTTTTCAGTGGCAATGTTTCCAATTAATGAGAAAAATAAGGTAACAAGTGTGCTGGTTAGCACCACTGTCACATGTCAGTAGTAATAATATTTACTATTAATAGGAATATAAAATCATTAACACATCTTCTGCATCATTAGGACAAAATCAGACAGCTGTATGCTGTTGAGAAGAGAGAGCATGATGTCATTGCTAAAATATCTCGTTTCGCCTCGTTGGAACTACATGATCTGAAAAGTCTGTGCCCACCCGATCTCTTGAAAGACAGCAGTAGCCAACTGATGCCATGGCTATATGACAATGTAAGTACCAATTATGGTTACCTTATGATTTTAGTATTTAATAATGATTAAATTTACTTGATTACTCAACTGTCACATACAGATAATTGTCACCTTATATAAGATGTACAAGTAGATATGGAAATACACAATATATTTGAATACTCTGTCTTACTATGCATCTTCATATTTTGCTTTAAAGACAGTAAATTGTCGGATTGCACAAATTGCCTCAGAAAACCAGAATGTAAGTAACTGCTTCAGAATCTTTACTTTTTTTCACTAGTTTTAATCATGTTCATATACTGTAAATGCAAACGAGCATTATGAGCAGGTGAAAGAAGTGCAATTTATATGTAATTTTGTTCTATCCTCAGGTTGCAGCCTTGACAACTGACACATTTATTTTGTGGTACAGGGACTGGCTGGCTTCAAGAAATATTTCTGATTCACATCTGAAAATTCTTGAGGTACTGTTCAATTTCTCAAATAAAATGCATTAAAGCAATCCTGCCTCTACATCCTATGAATGTCACAAATGCCTCATGAACATGTGTTTCCCATTTCTTTCATTTCAGAATGATGCACAGAAAACACTTCTACCAAGAATTGTTGGCATGGATAGGACACCAGAAACAGGATGCCACTTCATTCTTTGGGTTAGTACAACTCTAGCAATGTTCATTACATGAGGAACAAAATTAGATTATACAGTATATAGATGTGATTTGTCTACAATGTTATTATAGACAAGCCAAAAAAGTACAAACAAATGTATTTGTGACTGCTTTAAAATGGCTCTTTATTGAATTTATTCATCAGGTTTTTGACAAGACCGAAAAACAAATAAGGATGTATGACAACACAGGACGTCACATGAACATTTCACCCTCAGATATGGACATTCTGAAGTAATACATTTTAATTACATATTTTATGTTTTACACAGTTATTTTAAAAACATTTCATGACTTGGGTACAGTCTGCTTTAAGTCAATTTCTTTCTTCCAGAGATGCCTTTAGAAATGTAGACGCCCTGGATAGGTGGACTGTGTGCAGTCCACAGCAATGGCGGAGAAATTATGGAAACAACTGTGGTGTTTTTGTTTGCACAGTGAGTGGATAGAGTTGTATGAGTTTATGTTTGCAACTTTGTATATACATTAATATTTATGTAATGCATGCTATGGGAAAGTAAACAAATACTGTTAAAAAATTATTACAGCAAATTCTTCAAATTTCCTTTACATTTTCGTAGATGGCAGAGATAGAAGCAGAAGGTCTCAAAATGTCTCCTGAGTTGCTTCACACTGACCAGTTGATTCATCTTCGACTTTACCATGCCTCCTGTTTGGTTGAAAATCTACAAATTTGAAGAATATCCATATTTTACACTTGCTTCAAACAAATACTGTGGTTTTGTTTAAAATAACCATTATTTGCACATTGTAGGAACTACACAATGGCTTGACAAGTGGCAAAATAAGATCAAACAGGATGTTTTTGCATAACCATCCAACATTTTGTCCTAAGCTGAAGATGAGACTTAATGAAAGGATTTTTTTTTTTGATGAACAACAGGTAAAATAATGGTTTCGTGTGTGTGTGTGTGTGTGTGTGTGTGTGAAAAAATACAAACTAGTAATTGCAACTATTACTAAAAAATGTCAAATAATTTGGTAACAAGCTAACTTCAGATATAACTAATATAATAAAGCTAAATGTAATGCCTTTTGCCAACAGACAGAGGGGATCATTGACAGAATTAAAAGAGTCACACAGATGGACATGACAGAATTAAGTAATACATCCTACGTTCTGGAAGTCCTAACTCCTGAGGTAATTATTATTCATTTAAAAAGTTTGAATGCATTGGTAAATCATATATAAGACAATTTAATTAAATGCATTGTAAACAGTTTTCTTCTCTTTCTGCTCTTGGTCATTCAAAGGTATCCCTCTTCATCCTAAAAAAGACGGAGGGCTTCCATAGATTCAAGGCAGAAATGGCTTTGCAAACAAAGGGACATTTAGAGTAAATGTGTTAAAGTGGCTTTTTTAAATTACATTTTTCTTGATTTTAATGTTCCCTTTAGTCATGTTCATTCTATGTATTTTATAAGCCTAAACATACTTCTAATCTTTCTCTTTTACAGAGTATCCTCAGATTCTGATCCAAAGTGGTTTTGATGGCAACACTGTTGTATGCCTCTGTCATATTACATTATATTGCTGACTTTCTTCTCTGTGTGCCCTTACCTGTTATCTTTATCGTGTTTGTTGTATGGTTAAGTCTAAAAAATAAACAAATAAAAAGGTATTTTTTAATATATGCTGCCTTTTTAAGTTTTCTTCAAAGTCAAAATGACATACCTTCCAAATCATATTTTTGCCAGTGTTGTAGAATGGTGTCTGAGCTCTGCATACATACAAATAAATAAAGCTGTTGTTTCAGTGTTGCTGAATGACAAACATTTAAACAAAATGTTTTTGTATAAAGACTGTATAATTAAAATAACCTAATACACTTACTCACCAGCGTACTAGTTACAAAGGTCCTTGAACAATATTTAACAACAACAAAAAAAGTTTTTTAAATATTAAGTGAACTCACCTTGGCTGTAGCATGTTCTGTGACAGCTGTGCCTAGATCTGACTGGTGAAGTGTCATCTGGGGCAGGCAGAGTTGCATTTTGTTTCCTTACGCGCATCAATCAGAGCAGGCGGGACGCTTAGGTGCAACGAGACGCGCGCTCCATTATGGATTTAAAGGAATAAAATATAAGGTACAGTGACATAAAGGTAAATACACGTACAATTGAACTGTTTGTTTGCTCCTGTGCACCAATCGGAGTGTAAACAGTCAGAAATCTGCAGTAAGTATTTTTGTGCAGCCACTTAGGTCAGAGCCAAGTGCCTGCCACAGTTTAGAGTCACGCCTGCCTCAACATCTCTGTTTACACTCCGATTGATAAATATCAATGTAGTTCCTACAACGGCAGGCGCATTTGGCGGTGGCCGATCCGGTGGCAGGCGCATTTGGCGGTTGGCGGTCCGGTGGCAGGCGCACATAGCGGTGGCCGGTCCGGTGGCAGCTGCCCCTGCCACGCAAAGATTTTACTCCCTCTCAAATATATTGTAGAAACATATATTGTACAGCTGATTTGCAACTATTTGTATCGTAAACGGAGCTATACAAATAAACATTGATAAATATCAATGTAGTTCCTACAACGGCAGGCGCATTTGGCGGTGGCCGATCCGGTGGCAGGCGCATTTGGCGGTGGCCGGTCCGGTGGCAGGCGCACATAGCGGTGGCCGGTCCGGTGGCAGCTGCCCCTGCCACGCAAAGATTTTACTCCCTCTCAAATATATTGTAGAAACATATATTGTACAGCTGATTTGCAACGATTTGTATCGTAAACGGAGCTATACAAATAAACATGAATTGAATTGAATTGAATTGAATTGAGAACTACATTTCCCAGAATCCTCCCTGGCTCACACCTGCTCACAGTCCAAAATCACTGCACCTCTCTGCCATTAGCTTCATCAGTGGGCCTTTATAAGACAGCACCAAGCACTCACACATTGTCTGGTCTCATCTATGCCTAGGACAAGTTTGACTTTCCCTTTGTTCTCACATTTGATCACCTATCTGGACTTTATGTAAGGTTGCTATCTGTGACTCTTACCTGACTCCTTGTCAGGAACTTGTTGTTACTATAATCTCAGTTCCATTACCTGCTCATCTGAACTGTGGTTACGTACCTGCACTTGCCGTCTTGATCTACTGGTGCAGGCTCCAGCCCCCGAGCTCAGTCTAGTGCCCGCTCTCACCTCAGAGCTCAGCCAGGATCCTGCTCCAGTCCATGAATCCAATTCCAGAGTTTGCTCCTAGTCCAGAGTCTGCTGCAAAATGCTCTCCAGAATCTGCTCCAGAATGCTCTCCAGAGTCCACTCCAGAATCATCTCCCGAGTCTCCTTCATCTCCGCTAGCCCCGTCCAGCTATCCTGCATATCTTGAGCCCCTGAAGGGTCCGCCCAGTCCTCCTTCGTCAGTTCCAGTGTCCGCTCCTCCAGAGCACCCTCCGGTGCCCGATCCTCCATAGCGCCTCCCAGTGTCTGCTCCTCCAGTGTGCACTCTAGTGTTCTCTGCTCCTCTACCAGAGCTCAGCCTGGAGCTTTGTTCCTTAGCCATCTGAAACCAAGAAAGTACTGTTACTATAATCTCAGCTAAGTTCCATTACCTGCTCATCTGAACTGTGGTTACTTACCTGCACTTGCCATCTTGATCTGCTGCTGCGCTGCAAAATTAGCCCGTTGTTACAGCTACTTACTTGAGTGTTCTCCTGTGTATTGCTGAAAGAAGACCAGACCTAACAAAACATGAAGAGGGCTGAAGTTTTCATCCTCTCTCTCTCCAGCGAGGCGGTCGACCTCCTCCCTGGCAAGACAGTCTCTGGAGCGATTTGTGGAGGAGTTTTTGGAGTTCTCCCATCTGGTGAGTTGGAGTAATTGAACGCTCTATGATTGTTTTCAGATGGATTGGATGAGGATGTGATTCAGCGTCAGTCTCCTGGGGGTTGTTTACCCTTTTAATCTATTAATCTCATTCTCTGGCTTAATGTTTCTGATTTTGTTGTTGAAGAAGTTAAGAATTGCCCATCGCAAAGACATATGGATGCTCCAAGTCACCCCAAGCCTGCCATCAAACTCTCCACTTCCCTGGACATCGGAATAATCTTTTCTGTCCCAGAGGTCATTCCAGTCTCAGACTCCACTCCAGTTTTAAACCCAGAGCCCGTTCCTGAGACAATGGCTCCCATAACCTCTGCCAAAAGAAGGAAGCGGAGTAAGGCTAAGCATTCAGTAATGGCTCAAGTTCCCAATTTCTGGCCAGAATTGACTTCAGTTCCAGAATCCATTTCAGAGTCCAGTGATGAGTCTGCTCCAGTCCCAGAGTCCAGTAATGAGTCCGCTCAAGTTTCAGAGTGCTGTATCAAGTCTGTTCTGGCCCCGGAGTCTGCATCAGAGCTCACTCCAATCCCTGGATCTTCCTCAGAATGTATTCTTACTAGTGAATTCATTTTAAGTTTCAACATGATTCTTTTTGTAATATCAAGTTTTGGTCTTATATTTTCTAGGAATTGAATTGAAATTGAATCTTTGTAAAAAAAAAATAAAAAAAAAGTAAAATCATATACATACACACAATCATATACCCGAGACACAAGCCACTTTAAAATGTAAGTTTAATTGTAACATAGGCCTATTGTATACTAGTTTTAACAGCGTACTGTAGGTATTTTCTACAGCCAGACATCGGGAGTCTGTTGTGGTGTATGTTTTTTCATTTAACTTAATCTTTGCTTTTTAAGTGCAATTAAATATTCTCAGGGTGAAGACGTCACATATGTTGTTTCGTTCAAGCACAGTTTACTACTGTGAAAAGTCAGTGGGCATCCAAAGAATGTCTTTTCTCTGTATCAGCCTTTTGTCCCGAGAAGTTAAGTTGTTGTCTAAACAAACATTTTAAATTAAATGTTTTTCTTCTTTCTTATATGATTTATTAGGACACAAGTTTGTATACTGAAATAGGTATTGCTCTGCTATAACAACATAAATGTGGTTTATGATGAAATTTCTTGAGTCCTCATAATTAATATTGCTTACAAACAATATTTAATTAAAAATGGAAGCATATGCAGAATTTTTTTTGTGTGAGGGGTAGGTGTAGTTTGTATAGTAAAAAAATAATTATGTCTATGGAGTTGTAGGGATTTCTAGTACATTAACGGACACTGCTATGCCCCTATCAGCCATCATGAGGTTTGCTAATCACCCAGCAACCAATGGATGGAACTATTATGTCCAAACAGGAAAAGGACAGTAATTTAATCACGCCCTCAGGCCTGCCAGCAGGGATATGCAGCGTGACGCCACATGACTTGACCACCTGCGATCCTGCCCTGTCTGGAACCCTTACAAACTTTTCTTACGACAAAAGAAACAGAACTTTGCATGACGATTTTAAAAGACAAATCGTTTAAAAACTCATAAGTAGTGAAAGAAACAGAACTTTGCATGACGATTTTAAAAGACAAATCGTTTAAAAACTCCTAAGTAGTGAAAATGTATCCACTGTATGTGTTATGCCGTATATATATATTTGATGTGTTTATTGGAATCTATGATATTTTAATATTTACCTTATAACTATTTTTTAGCAGACAAAGCATTTAATATGTGTGTAAGATATGTGAAGTTTAGTATCGGGTGAGAGCTTGTTTTATTCACAGAACATTGGTGTAAGTGAAAAATTGATATTCGGCATCATTTTCCGGTGATGATATTTTTATAAGAAGTTCTTAAAAACTTGCAGAAATACTCCCCACAAACAGCATGTGATTCATGCATGATAAGGAACAGTATGGGGCGTGGCTAAACCCCACAGCCACCATCTGATTGGACCACGATCTGTGGGGTGGACAAAATTCAGCCTGCTTAAAATTGGACACAAAGTCTTACGCGCTCACTCGCTCTCTCTCTCTCAAGACCCTTTGGCTTTCCGCCTTGGTGAGCGCGACAAAAGCGCTCCCACACCGTAACACCGCACAGTGAGACCATCTAAGAACTCACACTTCAGTTTGAACCTTCGCGATCTTCAAAGAACTTAAAGTCTTGCAAACTCAGGCTTTTAGCAGGACTGCTGAAGCCTCTTCCGTAACCCGGCAACCAACCAACCCACCGAGGGTTTCCCCGAAAGGACGTCACCCAAACGTCATCTCAGCGACCAATCCGAAAGCTCTGGGATTCCCTCAGCAGCCATTCAGGATGCCTTTGTCAGCAACGAGGAACAACTCCACTTTTCAGCTGTCATCCAAAGCAAAACGCAAGTAAACAAACAAAGCTCCTATCTGCTGAAATCGGTGTTGAACTGGTGAATTGCGTTAAGCAGTAAACTTAAGACAAACCTCTGCTTTGTGAATTCTCTCAGGTGAATTTAAAACCACTCGTGGAAACGAGTGTTAGAACTTTGAAACTACATGCAACTCCATTAACTCATTCCTTCAATTTTCTGAGCTGTAGCTGTGTGGGTCATCGGCTCGGCTCCTCAGCGAAAACCTGAATATGCACTGCATCTGCTGCCTACTTATACTCACGCTGTGATCAGCAGCAGCTGGATGCAATAATCGCATGCCAATGTGCATTGGCTCGTTTAGTTTACACTCGAAGTAGATTGGTCCCTCTAAGCGAGATCCCAATTCGTCGTAACCGAGACGTTTTTTTACCTGTTTTTTTTTCACCCCTTTACTTATTTTGATGTCGCTGGCTCCTCATTATAATTGACCGATAACTTTTTCTTACATGGCAAACTCTTTTTCCCACTCCTGGTAAAATGTACGGTATTTTTAGTGATGACTAAAACTAGTGTAAATGTTTTGCATTGTTTTATATTGTGTATGATCGCATAATTTATTTATATTAATTTAATTTAAAAGAAGAGAATAAGACTCGGACGTTTGAGTTTGAGAGAGAGAGGGACAGAGATTTTTAGGGGTTTTTGTAAACCCCTCATTCAGACATTGGTCATCCTTGCACTAGGAAAACTTTTTTCTCACAGAAAAATGTAAGGGATTTTATTTTTACTAATTTATTGATTTATTAATTTAGCTTAAAGCTTCTTATTTATTCATTCATTAAGCCCAATGTTTATTTTCAATTTCATTATTAGATGTGTTATTTAATACCTTTTTTTATATTGCTGATAGTCATTTTATACATTCATCAGATTATATGTGTGCGCACACACACACTCACATATTGTGATATGTTAAAATTGTTTACTTATTTTTGATATTATCCTTAAAACCAATATCTTCTTTCTCACATCTCCAGAGAGAGAGTGACCAAAAATGCAACCGGATTCCTCCCCGGGCATGTCGGTGTCAGATGCCAGACATCACCAGATGTAGGGGCGGACCATAAAATCTTCAAAAACATTCATCAGGACTTCATTTATAACATCAGACAGAATTGTACAAACATCATATTTCTCCCCCCGGAGGGAAAAGTATATATATATATATATATATATATATATATTAGGGATGTAACGGTTGACAAAATTCATGGTTCGGTACGGGGGTAATTGGTTATGTCGCAATGTTGGAAATATTTCTGTTTTAAACCATGAAGGCGAGCCAATTGATATCACACACAGGCAACGTGCAAACTTTGTGCAAGAGTTATGCTGGTGAATGTCTTAATCTCAGCCAATTCACCATATGCAGAAAGTGAAAGTAAAAACGGAAGTATGGAGTAATGACATAGCTTTCGGCATATGACGCCGCATACTCTCAGAGATGATGAGAGACTAATTTACTTCAACATATGCTAATAACGGTATATAGCTAACTGTTTTAATTTATTCCCTTAATATTTCTAATATTACATAGTGAAAAAAATTAAATTAGAAGAAACATATTTCATGTTAAACAGGTTGTTTTTGAAAGTCTGTGCTTGAAATAAAAGCTTTTTATTTCATTTATTTTTATTGATGACTGCAGTGTTAATATTTTAATTGTAGGCCTATAATTCATTGTATAATATACCTGTTTTAAAATACCTTTTTAAAAAATATTTTAAGTGAGGATTAAGTAGCCTAATCTTTTGTTATCCTCGCAGCACGTCAGTTATTTGGTAAATATTGTGGGATAAATTAATTGTATTTTTAATATAAAAATGAAAAAATAATAATAATAATAAATAAATTAATTAATTAATAATAATAATAATAATAATAATAATAATATAATAATAATAATAATAATAATAATAGGCCTGTCGGCGCTGATAGTCTAGTGGTTAGTGCCCCAACATATAGCACAACTGTGCTCACGGCAACCCGAGTTCAATTCCTATAGGTAAATAACGAGGAGAATAACAACGTACAGTAAATGGTAAAACTGTTTGCACTACAAACCACTGTGTTCATAAATAAGATAATACATTACTTCTTAAATGAATTAACTTGCCAGACTCAATGAAATACCAAAGTACAAATGTTAAAGAGTAAAAGAATAACAAAGATTTATTTGTACATTAATGTAATAACTCCCTTTATTTTTTTTAAAGAAAACCGTAAATGAAGAAACCAGTAACAACCCTTTTGTTTTTTAAAAAAAGCGGATAAACAATTATGCCTTACGATATGCAAGTTGCTTCTTTTCTTTTAAATAAAAAATGTAAACCTCTTTTGTAGTCTCAGAACGGTTCTTGTTCTTTCACACGTATTACACTCCCTTAGCCTTAGCGTTGTTCTTTTTTTAGAATACTCTAACTCAATCAAGATATGTATAACATCAATTTAGAACCCTATTCTAGTAAAACACTCCGTTTCCTCCAGAACAACGTAATACAATAGGCTAATGAAAAACAAAAATATATCTTTCAAGATCAGGTAAACAGTGTATGATGTGAACTGCAAGTTTTCTCAACTGTCTTATAAAACAAGTGTCGTCACTCTACACTTTGGGCCTTATATTACAATGAATACAGTAGTCTCCAAAAGGATGACGCACTTTTTTCATAGAGACAGCAGATCTTGCTGGCAGCACTCTCTCGCCATGTGCGATACCTCTCTTTCCTCATTACGTGACTCACGTTATGACACAATGTCAAGCTCAACAGTCACTGGCTTACAATAGTACACCTGTACTGAACACACTTTCTCATTGGATATAAGCAAAACATAATTGTTGCATCATATTTCGAAATAAAAAAAAATAAAATACATTTGAATACTTTCTATTATTTCTGACACAAAGCATATGAAACACAAAGTATATTTTAGGAGTCCCTACACACTCCCCTCACCAAAAATTCAGTATGTCCCCATGCTGGTTACAAAAATTACCATGCATCAATTAAATGGTAACCGTCTTTTCATAGGGCACAAGTACAGGTCGGTTGTTACATATTTCACACAAGGCATTAGAATTACATCTCCAAGCATGTGAACTGTTGTAACCCTCAGAAACATTCAGTATTTTGGTAGCAGCTACATTAAAGCCACAGAGTTGAGATGATACAGACTGTATGTATGGCAAACCCAGCTTATCATAGGTAAATATGGTATTAGGCCTCTTCTCCCTACTTGATCTGCGTACTTCAGGAAGTACAACCTCTGGCTGAGTTTCATTATCAGTAGGAGCAGTAGTCTGTAAGGTAATCTCATGAGCATCAGTCATTACATCAACTACTTCAGTATCACCATCTTCAGCTACTAGCTGAATATCAGAAATTTCATTCTGACATGGAATTACTGGTATTTCTAAAACAGTGTGAGCATCACCACACTCTGAACATTCTACATCTCGTACAGGGTTTTCACTCTGCATCTCCTCTGTCACTTGAGAATGAATGTTTGTCACATCCTCACCATAAAACCCAAACTCAGGCTCTGAATCTGAAGAATTACATTCTCTTGGAAAGCCATCAACTACAAGACGTGAGTTTTCTGAATCAGCAGCTTTATGCTTCTCTTTCGTTCTCCTACGCCTCAAAGCTCTAGGTGAGGGAGTAGGACTAAGATCTACCTGAGGACTTAACCTCACTTCCTGTCCTAAAGGCAAGAGATGATTGCGGTGCATGACTTTGGCTGGTTCATCACCATCAACAGGCTTCAAACAATACACTGGAATACCAGACAATTGACTCTCCACTACATAGGGATTTGCACTCCACCTATCAGCAAGCTTTTGTTTTCCCTTGAGACCAAGGTTTCGAATCAGAACTCTGTCACCCACATTCAAGCTATGATAGCGTACTTTCTGATCATACCTTGCTTTATTACTCTGATTCATCTTCTCAGAGGTAGCTTGAGCTAACTGATAAGCTGCCTGTAATTCCTGCTTCATTTTGGACACATACTTGGAGTACGACACAGGTGATGTATCATCAGCAGAGACGCCAAAACAGATATCGACAGGCAATCTAGCTTATCTGCCGAACATCAAAAAATAGGGGGAAAAGCCAGTAGCCTCGTTGGAAGTACAGTTATATACATGCACCAATTGCGGTATGTGCTGACTCCATTTACTTTTCTGACTAGGCTCAAGTGTACCCAGCATATTCAACAAGGTCCTGTTAAATCTTTCAGGCTGGGGATCACCTTGTGGGTGATAAGGTGAGGTTCTCGATTTCTTCAACCCTAGCATAGTCAGCATGTCAACCACCAACTGGCTCTCAAAATCCCTGCCTTGGTCTGAGTGTATTCGAGTAGGAAGACCGTAATGTATGAAATATTTTTCCCACAATGTCTTTGTCACTGTAGAAGATTTTTTTTGGTCCCTCGTGGGAAAAGCTTGAGCATAGTGTGTGTAATGGTCAGTGACCACCAAAACATTACACACATTCCGGGAATCGGCTTCGATGGAAAGAAAATCAATACATACGAGGTCCATAGGTCCTGAACTCTGCTTGTGAGACAATGGAGCGGCTCTTTGAGGTAACGTCTTCCTTTTGATGCAGCGCTCACATGTCTTACAGTAAGTCTCTACATCACGCTTCATGTGTGGCCAGTAAAATCGGTTACGAACTAGGCCACAGTACTTTTCGAAACCTAAATGTCCAATCTCGTCATGCAAAGATTTTAACACACTGTTCTGGAATTGTTTTGGCAGTACAAGCTGTCGTTTCACCCTGTTATCACTCTGCCGAACTGTTCTGTAAAGCAATCCATTATCTACTGACAATTTTTCCCACTCTCGTTTCAGGATCTTCATCTTAGGGTGGTTGCTCTGGATGTTACTGGCGGGTTTCTTATCACAAACTGCCCTCCACACTTCTCAGAGGAACAAATAATTTCTCTGAGCCGTTTGAAGCTCACTTGGACTAAGCATGGGTAAGTGATCTGCAGCCACGTCTGTAACATGAGAGTAAGCTTTGGGAACAGCAGACATATGTGCCCCTGCCTGTTGCACCACACATGGGTAAGAGACATTCCCTGTTCTCCTCTCTGTAGACAAAGCCTGACAAAGAGCCCTTACACTCGCAGCTGGAATTTCCTGCCACTCGTCATCAGCACTTGGGTGAGTATGTGGACGCCTAGATAACGCATCTGCATCAACATTCTTGCTGCCAGGTCTGTATTTCAAGCTTAAATTGTAGGTGGTCAATGCAGACAGCCAACGGTGACCCATCGCATCAAGTTTTGCTGACTTCATTATATAGGTTAGATGATTATTGTCAGTTCTAACCTCAAATGGAACACCGTAAAGATAGTCGTGCAGTCTATCCATAACAGCCCACTTCAGAGCTAAAAATTCCAGTTTATGGGCTGGATAGTTTTTCTCTGAAGGGGAAAGGTTGCGACTGATTTAAGCAACTGGGCGTAATCCTTCCTCATGTTCTTGATACAAAACTCCTCCAAGTCCATCCATGCTCATGTCCACGTGCAAAACATATGGCTTTTGTGCGTCTGCAAAGGCTAGCACTGCAGCTTGAGTCAGACAATTTTTCAGGGTTTGGAAGGCTGTATCACACTGAGCAGTCCATCGGGATCCGAACGGTTCAGAGGACTTGTAGCAGAGTTTGATGTTACTCACAGGTGAATTTTTGTTTCTCTTCTTTGCAGTACCAGCAGAAGATGGATACCCCTGTAGAAGTTCATTTAAAGGTCGGCACAACTTTGAGAAATCCTTCACGAAATGCCGGTAATATCCACAGAACCCTAGAAAAGATCTGAGCTCTGTCACTGTCTGGGGCTGAGGCCAGGATACAACAGCCTCGATTTTGGAAGGATCAGTGGATATTTCATCTTGTGACACTATATGCCCTACGTAGTTCACAGAAGTCCTACCGAATTGACACTTGTCAAGGGAGATCTTTAGTCCCTCATCTCTCAACCTATCTAGGACTTTCAAAAGGCGCTCTTCATGCTCTTCGAGGGTCCGTCCAAAAATGATTAAATCATCCAAGTACACTAGCACTTCCAAAAAGTTCATATCCCCTACAGTGCGTTCCAGGACTCTTTGGAATGTGGCCGGTGCTCCGCAGATGCCCTGAAGCATACGCTCAAATTCATAGAACCACACCGAGCAGATGAACGCAGTCTTTTCCTTGTCGGCGTCACTCATGGGTATTTGATAGTACCCTCTTCTCAAGTCGAGAACAGTGAACCATCTACTTCCAGAAAGACTATGGAGGGCATCCTCAATGCGGGGCACAGTATACTGGTCTGGTATAGTCCGTTGGTTGAGAGTCCGATAGTCCACACACATTCTAACCTTCCCGGACTTTTTGCGCACCACAACAATGGGTGAAGCATAGGGGCAACGGGACTCTGATATAATGCCACTACTGCAGTTCTTGTATGTGCAGTTGCACATCTTCGAAGTCAGTGGGGGCAAGACGGTGAGATCTTTCTCTGAAAGGGCGTGAATCATTCAACCTTATCTCATGAGTGGTGCTTTTTGAACATCCCACATCCCACTCATGTAGAGAAAACACTTCCTTTCTCTGCATCATTTTCGCACACAATCTTTGTTTTGCTTCCTCTGGCATTGGAGAATCTCCAAAATCGAAAGATGCAGGTGTCAAAATATTTTGCTCTGGTGGCTGTTTAGCGGTAAGTTGTGGCTCTAAGGATACTGGAAAAATATGGGCAAGAGGAGTTCCTCGCTTCACCCATACTTCTTTTGTAGACATGTTTCTGATGGTCACTGTGACCCGGCGACTGGATACAACAGATGCTGAATAATGTTCAGGCCTCACCTCTAGATCATCAGAGCATGTGTAACCAACTGCTGTTCTGTCTACTACCACTAGAGACTCAGTCATCTGACCAGGAAACTTGAGCAGACCAGGAAGTTTCAGAACTTGATTTGGTGTCAGGACAACAGGGTTATGTTTCACAAACCAAACTGTTCCATACTTGTTTAGGTCATCCTGTGAAACATCTGTTTGTTGAATAGTCTCATACGCTTCTCTGATTACAGGATGTATGGTCAGCACATTCAAGAATTTTTCACCAGCTTGTTCACGACAAGACTCAAGCAGCTTCTTCACTAAGCTAGTGTTGGTTCCGAGCAAAATATCTATTCCTTCCCGTTTCACAGGGCCAGGACATACAGTGGCAAGCGTGTCAATCACTTGATGCACTCCAGCTACACTTTCTGTAAACTCAAGTCTAAGGGGCAAGTATCCATCATAGGGGTATTTATGTGATCTTAGACCCCAAATCTCAAGGTTTTCCACAGGCTGATGATCCAAATGTTTCAGATAAGTGTCATAAAAACTGCGGTATAATAGAGTAACCTGCGAACCGCTGTCAAGAAGAACTTTGGCGTAGATACCTTCTATCTGGACAGGCACTTCGGAGACAGGTCCTACTAACCCCTCAGGCAATTTTGGCTTATAGGCATCAAGCATGAATGAACCACAAGTGGAACGTGTTGTCTCAGGAGCCCCGTGCCGTTCCTTCACTGAGCTCCTGCCCAGTTTCCCTGCAGGCGCTGCATCTTTATCAGCTTCTGATTCACTTTTCTGAGGTCCTCAGGTGCTTTGCACTCCCACTTCTTATGTCCTTCTTCACCGCATTTGTAGCAAAAGATCACAGGCACTGGTGGCTGGGTGTGTTTAGCTTTTTGGGAGTTGTCTCGATTCACAATCTCAGAGTTTTGTAGCATCTCGACCAACCTGACACACTAATTTTTATTTGATTTAACAAATCAATTATTCATTACATTAACAAATCGTCACAGTCCCCTCACTCAATAAACTGGATGCCAGGGTTTCTGTTGAACACCATCCCCCACCCTGGTCACCATGACAACTAATCATGATATCACTGGTTTTATTACGCCCCCAGGAATGTGAGGAGGATAACCCATTCTGTGTCCCCAGGACAAACGCACAGTAGAAATTGACTTTTCTACTAATTAATTCATAGGAAAACCTTTCTTTGAACGAACACACATATTCTTCAGGCCAGTGTGTATATTATTGCTGTTTTGTATTAATCTGTTGTATTATAGACTATTTTTATTCATGCTTACGATAAACCACTCATTCATATAACCTTACATATAGCTTGTTTAGTATCTATGAATTCGCCTTCTGATGATCTAAACAAGAATGTATATTATTTGTTGGTACGTAGGCAATATATTAGTGCCCTGAGAACCTTTAGTATTTTCAATTCAAGTTCCAGATACTAAAGTACCATGTTTCCACACAAAGAGTCATAAACTCCACAGGATCTCAAAACGCCCACTTGGGATTCCGGCTTTTCTCATTGGATAAGCCCATCTTGAGAGGCGGGGATCTTCTCTGACCTTAAAGCTGACACACCATGTGACCGCCCCCAGTCGGTGGTTCGGTCATAAGCTAAGAATTTACGTTACAAGCTTATAGAATTGTACAGTAAGAAAGTTATTTCCCTTAACCAGGAAATTAACGTTCTTAGAATTGACAAGACAGTTGACCCTGAGTGGTCAGCTAAATATCTACAGTGGATCTAATATATGAATAGTTAATTATAACTAGTTATGGTTAATTATTCATATTTCCCCATGAGCTGATTCGCTACAGTTTTTACTAGGTGTTTTCTGAGGATCACAATCAGAAGCACAAGGCACAGTAGCCACGTTCAACAGTTGACTCACCTGGGTAGATAGCTCTTTAACCTCCTTCTTCAAGTTTTGTAATTCAGATGGCACATATGCCTGGGGAGAGACAACAGTGGCAACAGAAGCTTTAACATTTTCCCTTGCAGCTACCCAGTGTTCTTCCTCACGTATTTCCTTCATCAACTGTGAAAAAGATGGAGGACTCTGCAAAGTGTGAGTCATTCTGATTCGCAAAGCAACCATATCATTGGTAAGTGCTCACTTAATTAGCTGCTCCATTCTGGCTATATTTATGCCGACTGCATCAATCCCACCCTTCAACAAGGCTCTGTGGAGAAGTTTGTCTAGGCGGTACAAGAAAGCTGAAAGTTTCTCTCAACTTTCCTGGTAGGTGTGACAAAATCTAGCCATAAGGTCAGGCCCACTCTCAGTAGTTCCATATCCATTCTCAAGGGTAGCTAAGTACTCATTTGCAATTGCAGATGGATTACTTACTTTTAAAAACCTGACAATATCAGCAGCAGTACCTCGCAAACTCTCGATGATGCGTTGTTTCTTTGCAGATTCGGTACACTGCCATTCACTTATCATTTGAGCGGCCTGCTCCATCCAGATTTCATACTCTTCTTCACCTGGAGGGACAGGTTTCAGCCATGAAAACAACCTCAGCTTTCTGTAGCCGGGACTATCATTAGAAGCTTGGTTGCACCGATCTACTAATTTGCCTATGGCATCAATGAGGTCCACACTGATATCAGATTTGGGAGACTGCTTTCCCATAATCAGGACCTTCACTTCATCCATAGACTTACCCTCCTGCTGCAACAATGCTTGCAGCTTGAGCTGAAAGGTATCACCTTCAGAGGCAGGACCACAAGCTACTAGACTGCCCACTAAGTTGACACTCCAGGGTCCAGCTTCATTTTCTATACCTATCTCAGGAGGTATAACATCAGGTCCTAGATCAGCACTGGCCTCCACTAAAATAAACAACCATCTGCAAGTTACATCACCATGGCGACCATGTATTCTACTGCGACCAAAAGCTTTTACTGTGTTCAACACTTTTTCAATAGTGTCGTCACTAGTGTCTAAAGGAACGTTGCTCAATACAATGGCACGTGAGAGATTTGCATTCTCTTCTCTGCTCCACTCAACAGTCTTTGCCAGGTCCATAATTTTAAAAGTCAAGGCAAGTAACTGGTACTGGGGTGAAATAAACAGTTTTCAAATCTACTGTCACCGCTATACTAAATTATAAAGGAAAAGATAAAGAAAAACTCTGGTAAACAGGAGAGAAGAAAAAAACAATCCCAGCGATGCCTCCAAAAATGTAACCCTTTCCTTAACCCTAGGGGTTAATTTAATTATTTCTCTAACATGAATCCTGGATTCCCAGCAGTTGGATGGTGAATTAGGCCGGTAGTTTCTTTTTTTTTTTGTATTTACAAACAATCAATTGTAAAATGAATTTTCCTCCTGTACCAATTTTACTCTATTTACTAAAGATCAATTAAACAATTCTTATTTGCAATTCCCAAGAATTCAGTAACTTCTTAAATGATTTAACTTGCCAGACTCAATGAAATACCAAAGTACAAATGTTAAAGAGAAAAAGAATAACAAAGATTTATTTGTACATTAATGTAATAACATTACATTATTATTGTTAGTTCATTACATGGTGTTCTTTGATGAATTCAATGATGAACTGTCTTTAACTGAAAAATGAGTGTTTACTATTGTCATTTTGCATTATTGACACTATTTTCCTAATTAATGCTGTTCAGTTGCTTTGTCACAATCTGTATTGTTAAAAGCGCTATATAAATAAAGGTGACTTGACTTGACTTGACTTATTGTTAGGAAAAAATATATATTTTGAATAAATGTTGCCAACACTGATAATTCTAATAAAACATCAGCATATTATAATGATTTCTGAATGATCATGTAACACTTTAGACTGGAGTAATGGCTGATGGAAATTCAGCTTTGCATCACAGAAATAAATTATATTTTAAAGTATAATAAAATAGAGACCATTATTTTATATTGCAATAACATTTTGCAAGATTACTGTTTTTTCTGTGTTTTTAATTAAACAAATGCAGCCTTGATGAGCATAAGAGACTTCTTTTAAAAAAACATTACAAGTCTTACTGATCCCAAACTTTTGAACGGCAGTGTATGTATGTGTATGCATGTGTATGTGTATATATATATATATATATATATATGTGTGTGTGTGTGTGTGTAACATTATACCACAAGTGCAGTCGTGAGCAAAACTAAGAACACAAAGGAATGTTGCTTAAGTGACCATGCAATTTGAATAATTACATTTAAGCTTGCAGTAATTCTGTGAACATGTTTCAGTTCAGATATACAGAAAGCTGTACATGAGCTATACAGTACATTGTATTTGGTGAAGCCACAGTCTATTTTAAGAGTGAGATAGGCAGAACAACAACACCCACACAAATGACAAAATTTTCCGATATACAGCTAAAAGCTTTCTCACGCATACTGAAACAAAAGCGACTGACTAAAATCAAACATGTAGTAAAACCAGTTTAAAGCACTTTGTAATTTGTTCTTTAATTCACTGTTATGATATGAGTCATTAGAGCATATCAGCAGTGAGATACCTAAAATGACAAAAAAACGAAGAGTATGTGTCACTTTGTCATTTTCCCACAATTGATTTGTTCAGTGTTATTTAAAATGAGGTTCATTCTTTGCGTCGTAGCTGTTGTTAAGAAAAAATAAATATATATATATCATATATAAATATATGTGTGTGTGTGTGTGTGTGTGTGTGTGTTGAGAAAGTGACATTTGTGACAAAGTTTGAGCATTTCAAGAAAAGTTGAGTAGCTAGTGTAGATATATTGCTGCTTTTTTTGTGAACCTCAACATCGCCAAGGCTATAGCACAAATCACTAACAACATGCTTAAAAGCTTTGTACATAATTTTATTAATCTTACTTTTTTTAATGCATTCTTGCTGAATAAATATAAATAAAATAGTAAGTCTTAGGGCCCTATTTTAACGATCTAAGCGCATGGTCTAAAGCGCACGGCGCAGGTGCACTCAGGACGTATCCAAGTCCACTTTTGCTAGTTTAACGATGGGAAAATGGTCGGCTTGCCCAGGCGCATGGTCTAAACAGGTTGTCCCTATTCTCTTAATTAGTAATGGGTGTTTTTTTGGGCGTAATGTGCAATAAACCAATCAGAGTGTCATCTCGCCGCCATGGCAGGTTCGCTATTTACATGGCAGAAATGTTTGTGTACTGCTGCGTGTCCCTGTTTGTGTAATAAGGAAAGTGTACGCGCGTTGTGCATCTGCCTATAGGCACATATTACTAACGCGCTCTTTAAATGACAAAGAAAAAATATTGCGCCAGACTTTAGACCATGTTTTTGTTTGTCAATTTAACATTTGTAAAAAACACTTGTACCACGCCTTGCGCGTTGCGCCGGGTGTATGATAGGGCCCAAAATGTCAAAATCACTTGAGTGCCCTTAATAGTCACTAGAGGGCACTCCATACCATTCAGTTGCCACTGTGTCATAGACTTCATCTCCCATAATCCTTTTCCTGGACTAATTATCACTGATTGCATTCTCCTGTCTCATTAACCCTGTTAGCTCACTCTATAAAATCTGGTTAATTCAGCCATTCATGGCTAAGTCTTGCATGTGTCATATCTGTATTTCTAAGCCTTGTTTCCTGGTTTGTTTATTTGCCTGTTACTCTGGATTTCTCTATTGATTCAGCCCTGAACTCTGTCATTGTTTTGGATTGTCTGATTGTGTATGACCTTGGCCTGTTTTTTGACAATGTTTGTGAATTACTCCTTCAATAAATTGTGTTTGGATCTTCATGACAGAAAATTTAGCCAACTATGGACCCTGAAGTAAGAATCATCTGCCTGTGTCAAGCTAATCGATTCCTCAAGGACCAGATCCAGGACATTCTAGACGTTGCCAATTTCTCTGACCTCGTAGACTATGCTCTCACACACCACACATGGAGCTTGGCCCACCATGATCACCTACCTTTCCTGTTATAATGGTCGCTAGTTCTGTGCTTTCAGCATCTTAATGTGCTGTGGTTCCTACACCAGAGCCAGTTCACAACATGGCTGCTGCACCAGAGCCTGTTCACAGCATGGCTGCCACACCATAATCCTCAGCCATCATGGCCACTACGCAAGAGATCTCTGCCATCATGGACGCTACACCAGAGTCTTTAGCCAACATGGATTCCACACCAGTGTTTCCGGCCATCATGCAGGTTGCACTTGAAGCTACAAAGGCAGTCCCTAGGCATGTGAGACTGGAGTCCAGTTTGGTGGACCCATCACTGGTGTCTGTATGGGCAGTTGGCATCCCCAGGGCATGTCTTCAACTCTCTCAAGTCTGGCAATACTTTCAACTTTTGTTATCCTTCCAGTAATGGCTGTTGCCATTTTGTGTCTGGGCCATACACACTTCCTTTAAGGGGAGCAACGACCACTCTAGATCATCCCGAGGCGGCACCCACTCCAGATCCTTTAGTGGCAGCAGGCACCTAATCCAGTCCATGAGCCTGCTCCGGAGTCCGTTCCTGTCCATGAGTCCGCTTCAGAGCCCACTCCAGCCCCAGAGCTCAGTCCTGTGTTGCCACCAGCTTCTGAGCTCTCAACCTGCCCTGACAGGACCACTGAGGTTGTCCTTGTACTCTCTGTCTGCCTTGATACGATACAGAGATCATCTCTTAACCCTTTGTCTGCCCTGTTGTGTGCCAAAGAGGCTGCTCTTGAACTCTCTATCTGTCCCGTTACAGCCAATGAGACCATCCCAGAATCCCTTGCCTGTTCTGTCATGGCCAAGGAGGCTGTCTCTGAACCCTTAGCCTGCACTGTCACGGTCAGAAATGCCATCTCAGAACTCTCTGTCTGCCATGTAGCAGAACTGTCTGGCTGTCCTGTTATGGCCACAGAGGCATTGTTAACCTTTCTGTGCTCTGTGCTGCCTGATCCACTGTGGTGGTTTACTGCTCCACCTGCTCCTCCATGATGGACAACTGCTCAGTCTGAGCCATCTTGGTGGTCCCATACGCCATGAGCTCCGCTGAAGTGGTCTTCAGCTCCACCCTGGTGGTCTTATACTCCAGAGTGCCTTCTGGTGCCTATCAAGGGCAATCCATCCTATTCCATTGCCACTCTGTCATGGACTTCATCTCTCATAATCCTTTGCTTGGACTCATCATTACTGATTGCATTCATCTGTGTCTCATTAACCCTCTGGGGTCTGAGAGGGTTTGGGGGCACTGAAGGAGTTTTAACATGCCCTGACATTTGTGTTTTTTTCAGTATCTTAAAAACAAAATCAAATATGATTAAAATTGGATTGGCACAAACTGGGCTACAATAATATGTGAGCAGCATGAATGTACATGTTTGTGTTTTTGAGAAAACAACATATATGTGTTGTTAGTGAAAAACGAAAAGTCACTGAAATAAGGCCCTAAAACACATACAGAACATTTGTTCACAAGACCTTTGAGAACAGGATGTCATAGACTAGAGTTTTTGCCACAAAATGATGTGAGAATTGTCCTGTTTACTCATTCACAGAAATATATATATATATATATATATATAGAGAGAGAGAGAGAGAGAGAGAGAGAGAGAGAGAGATTTAACATTTGTAAAACATCTTTTGTGATTCACACCTGAGAGACAAAGGGCCTTCCATAATGAGCCATCAGTTAGTAATGTGTCTGTGAAGCTGGAAACAAAGAATGTGAGGAGAGTAAAATAATGGGGGTTAGTATTTGTATTTTATTTACAACACAGTATAATAAAAATTTACACAGTGAAGGTCAAAGATACATTATTGAGCACACTGATCTAAACACTGAGAACAGTAACTTGAACAGTAAGACACAGTTGTGTCATTGGTGAAACATATCCTGTTCAAATGTTGAAACAAGTAAACCATACCTGATATTTCCAGTGTCTGCTGCTGCTTTCCATGGATTCAAGAAAAAAAATAATACATCGTCAGTAGTCATGGAGTTTATTTTACCATATATTATGTTAAACATTAGCCCAAAGTAGTTGAACATCTGATGATGGTACAGCGCTGTCAGAGAAAAAAAACATCTGTTAGCATGTTGATATAGGAGCAACTATATTATCACATTAGCAATCACTAATATTGGTCACTCATAACGCCTAAATAAAAATAAATAAATAAATATATGATTTTATAGTCATAAACACAAGCGTAATTTGTATGTATTATACAATACAAAAATATTTTATATCTGGGAAACTAAATTATTATTGTTAAGGATGTCATAAACATCTACATATATTTGCGAACAGAGTCTAAACAGTCTGAAGTTTTGTCTAAACATTCTTTAGTGTTACAGTGTAAAAACTCATATTACTTTTATATTGTATAGTTTTCTATTTTATAGAACATTAAAAACATCCTGGCATTGTGAGACATTTAGATGCAATGAAATGAAACATACTACATAATGTTTCACTTGATTATACATGTAGTCAGGAATTATAGTTTGGAAAAAGTCTAACTAGTAAAATATGTAGGGGAGCACGCGGCACAACCTAACACTTTTTGAATTTCTCAGTTTGTGTAAATCCACGTGGGGTTCAGAGTATAATTTTTTTTATCCACATTAATTTCACACTTGTCTAGGTACAAATATTTCTCTTTGTTTCAAAATTACAGTGTATATATTTGTATATAATGTATTTACCTCAAAAGAAAGGAAGTGAAATGTGACAACTAGGTGGGGTACATTGTAACATGACCATATGACAGCTTAAAATGTTATCTGATCCAATGAAAAAAAACAACAACAATATTTTGTCAATAAAATGTAATTATTAACTTTTTCAAATAAAATAATGGCATTTTTTAAGAATTAAAAATAATCTAATTTTGGAGTTTGATAATGAACACATCACAACCATGCTTGCGTAAATAACAGATTGGAAATTAAAATAATAGGAGATTTATCGATTTTATTTATTTATTTATCTTATTTTAAATGAATGCTAAAAACTGAGATTTACTTGATTTTTTTTTTTTTTTTATTAACTGATTTAATTGATTTAATTAACTGGATTTAATGGAAAAAATTACTTCAGCCAGAAATGTACTTTTATTATGGTAAAATAAATATTAAATGATATATTCAAAAGGCTTTTGAATGTTGGCGCTCTTTTTTAAAGTGTTGATATGGCAACTAGTAAATACCGTAAATTCGGTTATGCTAGCATGTGTGGAAATATTTAAACCACATGTTACAACTAACCCGAAGTTAGTTTGTTCCCCGTACTCCTTTACAAGTTTTGTCACAGTAACAATAACAGCTAATGCAAGTAGGCTAATAAAAGAAAGACTTACTCATGTAAAGAATCTCCTCCACTGGATCAAGCTGCCAGTCGCATCTCCTTCTTTTTCTGAGGTAATCCAAAGCTTATTCCTCTCAGCGCATCTTTTTCTGAGGTAATCCAAAGCTTATCCCTCTCAGCGCGTCTTCTTACAGAAACGAACAGTAGTCGAGATGAACTTGAAAAGTCTTGTTGCTTTGTTTACGGAGGTGATGTGGGTGTTTACATGCCGCACGTCTCACATGGACTATTGTAATATCAAAAGCGAAAGTAGCTCGTGGGCGTGATCAAATTAGAGATAATGATGTCATACGGAAAAGACTGGACATCGCGTTGGCTTCATTTGGACTACTTTATCAGAGAATATTAGTTTCTCTTCAGGAACACGAGCTGTGTCGGAAAACGCTTTGGGAACATCCCCAGCGTAACCATGCTCTGAATCACATATGAAATCAGTCCAATAGATGGGCGAGACATCATGGGCGAGTGACGTTGCGACCAGGAAGCTATAAAAGCACGTGCGGTGGATCCGGCATTTTTTAAATGAATCTTATCACACCAGACCGTGTTTACTTCTCTGGTTGTTGGCTGCATTTTATTCTGAGGAATTAAAATGAAGTATTTCTTCTGACTATGAGATCTTTTTCTGAGGTAATCCAAAGCTTATTCCTCTCAGCGCATCTTTTTCTGAGGTAATCCAAAGCTTATCCCTCTCAGCGCGTCTTCTTACAGAAACGAACAGTAGTCGAGATGAACTTGAAAAGTCTTGTTGCTTTGTTTACGGAGGTGATGTGGGTGTTTACATGCCGCACGTCTCACATGGACTATTGTAATATCAAAAGCGAAAGTAGCTCGTGGGCGTGATCAAATTAGAGATAATGATGTCATACGGAAAAGACTGGACATCGCGTTGGCTTCATTTGGACTACTTTATCAGAGAATATTAGTTTCTCTTCAGGAACACGAGCTGTGTCGGAAAACGCTTTGGGAACATCCCCAGCGTAACCATGCTCTGAATCACATATGAAATCAGTCCAATAGATGGGCGAGACATCATGGGCGAGTGACGTTGCGACCAGGAAGCTATAAAAGCACGTGCGGTGGATCCGGCATTTTTTAAATGAATCTTATCACACCAGACCGTGTTTACTTCTCTGGTTGTTGGCTGCATTTTATTCTGAGGAATTAAAATGAAGTATTTCTTCTGACTATGAGAAGTTAGATATACAGGAGCTCTTGGGAATAAATAAATAAATTTTCTCGAGTGAGAGCACACGTTTACCTCTCTTCCTCCAAGGATGTTGAGGTGGTCAACAGGGGCTGCTGGGTGGGAGAAGCCCCAACCAACTGTGTTCCAGCTCCTCATATAGGGAGCGTCACTTCTCGTACTCCTCAGAATTTAGAGTCAGAGTGGCGCTCCCGGGCCGAAGGCTTCTAGCGGAAGGCGGATCTGCAGACCGTCATTCCCACTGGATAGTCTTCAGCTAAAACGTCCTGACGCCTAAGGCCCAGGGCTGCGTTTCCCGAAACCTTCTTAACGCTACATCGTTTGTAAGTTATACCTTAAGTTGTACCTTTACGTTAATACGTGTTTCCCGAAACGTTCTTAGTTAAGTATACCTTCCGTAAGTCATTCGTTCATAAGGTTAGTCTGGACCACTCTTAGCTATACCTGATCGCTGTTCACAGTTCACTCCGCTAGTGGCCACCACTGTGCAAAAACCTTCTTCACATTTCAGTCGATATGATTGCAATTCTGTGGCAAGAAAAAGTGCAGAACCAAATAAATATTACAATTCTAAATGTGTAATACACCCAGTGTTCAATTAGTGTTCAATTAATGGAAGTGTTTTTATGCAAATAATAAAACTGTCATTATACTGATGGTTGTTAGTTTTTCCATTATACAAAGGCACATCGGCTGGCAAAATATTAGGCAGCACATAATTAGGAGTCTATTTAAAGGGAATGAATGTGATGGGGAGTTTGGTCAAACTATGGAAGCGAGACAGCGAATAGTTGTCCTAAATCAAAGACGGCTGTGTCCGCGGAGCCAGTTAGTGTATGTGTATTTCATAATAGTGTCAGAATAGCTACCATGTCAAAAGATACAATTCTACAAAAATATCGCCTGCCACAGGAGCAAATTCAGCAGCTTTTACATCTTTTTGGTCCAACTTTGTCAAGACAAACTCGACGGAGCTACCCCCTAAGCCTAGAAATTCAGCTGCTGGCGGCTTACCGTTTTTATGCTGTGGGGAGTTTTCTGGAGGTGTTTGGGGATGGATATGGGCATATTTTAACATTTTTTATATAAACACAATTTATAAAAAATTATGCACAAAAATATATATTTTCAGACCTTGTTTGAAAGACCAGAAGATTAATTCCTGTATTGTAAAATAAAATCTATATACAATTTTATATAATGTTTATATACTTTTTTTTTAAATGAATTTTTTTAGAGGTATTTATGCCATTAATATATATATATATATATATATATATATATATATATATATATATATACACACACATACTGTATATATATATATATATATATATATATATATATATATATATATATGTGATATGCAAGGTTGCATTTAGTTTGAAATTTGATTATTTTATAAATGCAGTGAACCCCGATAAATGCAATTTCTAATATTTCTAAAGTACTTCTTTATAATGAACATCACTTTCTCAATACTTTACCCGCTCTATAACGCAGTGAAAGAGCTCCTGTAGTGAACAATCGATTCTCGAGCCATCGATATCAACCTATTCAGCACCACCGCCATGGACAGCACCTGCTAACGTCGCACGTAAGAAGGTTTACCTTAAGCAGCATCCTAAGGTTTCGTTCGGGGAACAGACCTAGGAAAGGTATACCCTTAGTTAAGGTGTATCTTTAGAGTCTTCGTAGAGCGCTAAGAGACACCGTTATCGGTAAACGCAGCCCAGGACTTCTGAGGGCCGGCCCCCTCTGGGGAAGAGCGATGTACACCTCATTATAAAGTGGCCGTCTCTCCTCAGTGCTCTCAGGAGATCGATCTGCCATGCTGGCCATGTTTCTAGCATTGAAACACTTTCTCCCAGACCTAAGAGGACGCCATGTGTTGCTGCACCGACGACACAGTGGCGGTTTCTTAAATCAACCACCAGGGAGATCTGCGTTTGTGCTCCCTTTATAGGCAGGCGCACCAGATCTTTATAAAGTGGCCGTCTCTCCTCAGTGCTCTCAGGAGATCGATCTGCCATGCTGGCCATGTTTCTAGCATTGAAACACTTTCTCCCAGACCTAAGAGGACGCCATGTGTTGCTGCACCGACGACACAGTGGCGGTTTCTTAAATCAACCATCAGGGAGATCTGCGTTTGTGCTCCCTTTATAGGCAGGCGCACCAGATCCTTGTGTGGTCCCAGGGCAAACTCCTCTCGCTGGGCTGTAACATGCTCCGCCATGGCTTCCTGCTCTGCTGTCATCACCCGGCTGCCCTGCTCTGCCTGCACCGCCATGGCTCCCTGATCTGCCTGCACCACCATGGCTCCCTGATCTGATGAACTCACTGTCTGCCCTGTCATGACTAAGGAGGCCATTCATGAACTCACTGTCTGTCCTGTCACAGCCATGTAGGCCATCCATGAATTCACTGCCTGTCATGTTACGGCCATGGAAGCCGTTCATGAACTCCCAGTCTGTCCTGTCACAGCCATGGATGCCGTCCATGAATTCACTGCCTGTCCTGTTTCCCATTGGTTTGTTCTTGTCTTGTGACCCTCTTGTTTGCTATAAGTAGCCATCATGTTGCCATTGGCTCTCGTCATGTATTGATGTTGTAACCCGCTGTCGGTGAGTCAAGTCTGTTCATGTCAAGTCACGGATTATTGTTTGGATCACACTGTAAATAAACTGCACCTGGGTTCTTCACTACGCTCGCCTTCAGTGGACTGATTAGTTACAGGTACTTGGTTTGTTTGTTTCAGATTTTTTTAAATCGGTTTATCAGTTTGTTTTTCTGCTTGTTACTCCGGATTTTTCAGGAAAAAAAATCTGAAAAATCCCCAGGGCTGAGGACTAAGAACTTTTAAAAGTTCCCCTTGAGAAGAAAATATTTTGAAATATTGCCCATTCTGATTGTCTTGTTAGACAAAGACACTTGATAAAGAGGTATAAAAACTGCTTTCTCATTCTCTAGCATATGTAAATATGGCACCTTTTAACCCATTACATCAGTCTGTCTGCTGTTATATTTGATTCAATAACTTTGGGGAAGATTTTCAGTGAATAACAACTTTTTTCCCCCACCAAATTTGTTTGTTTGTCACACAAATCTATGACTTCAGGAAACTTAGAATATAGCCCACAAGTTTTATATTGTGGTTTTGTCCCTTTTGGAGTTTAAGCATCACTGCTTTTACACTGACATGTTGTTCTTTTGTTAAAGATTTTTCAGCTAGAAAACAATCAAAATGAGAGATATATATATATTAGGGCTGGACAAGTTATCACGTTAACACATTAAGTGATTAACGTCGACAATTATTTTATCGCCCATTAATGCAGTTTTTTATTATGAAAGTCCATTGCTCACTGGCTCTGAATTCACCTACAGACAAACCATGGATCACAGGAGGGGTGGGATGGGTGTCATCACGCATCTCAACCAATGAGAGCATTTGGGGTGGGCCTAAAACTGCAGCAGCGCAGCGCTCACATGAACGCTCCCGATAAAATTATTTTGGCTGAGCATTAACATTCACAAACCACCGTCAACTGATTCCTCGTAATAAAGAATGCAAAAGCAGTGCTGCACGGGGTATTGGGTTTCTAGTCTTGGTGCTCTTTGGGTGTAAGGGATGATTCAACTCGTAAGAATAATAGTAGTCCAAGGCACTCGAATCTTATTCAAAAAGTTTTAAAAAGCCTTTATTTCATCATGGCTTTAAGTTTTAAGAACAGGTGACAAGTACACCTACACGTTGCGGCTTTTTTGACTTTGTCAGGGTGTGAGTAAACACAATCGGAGTTCATTTTGAGCAGCAATTAATTAGTCAAATAACAATCACCTCGTCGTTCTACACAGGACAAACAGTAGAGAGGAAATTCGACTATTACATATCAAACACAATATAATGTATAAAGGAGAGGAACTTTTTTTTTTTACTTAAATCTATAAATCAGACTCCACAAATCAATGTATGTACATGGTATATATTTCTTAAAAAAACACACACACACACACAAGATCAACAATATAATACTTCCAGATCTGAATTCTTATTACAAAAAAGGTACATGGTCTAATTCCCCATTTAAGCTTGGAAGTTTAATTGCTTTCAGTATATAGATTCAAAACGAGACTCTCTGTAAAAGCCTATTGACCCTATCACCTCCTCTTATTGACCTGGGGACATGTTCTATTCCGATTATCTTCAATGTACTTGGGCTACCATGATTTTTCTCTTTATAATGAAGAGCCATAGGATACAAAGGGTTACAAACTCGAATGGCGTTCTTATGTTTTGCTAATCTGATCTTTAATATCCTTGTAGTCATACCTATATAGAAACAACCACATGGACACTCTAACCGATACACTACAAATGAGGTATTGCAATTAATAAATGATTTAACTTTTTTTTTAATTCAATGTGTGAAGTTACGTCTTTAAACATATTTGTCTTGACCATATTGTCACAGTGATTGCAATTGCCACATCTGTAATTTCCTGCACTTGGACATAACCAGGTACTAAATTTCTTAGAGGAATGATGACTTCTCACTAATTTCTTTAATCGTAGGTGCTTTCCGGAATACAATGGAGGGAGATTCAGGCATGACTTCCCTGAGATGGGGATCACTCATCACAATTTCCCAATTATTTTCTTAATTCTATTCGCTACTGTACTGTGTAACGAAATAAACCGAATTATCAGAATATTTTTATTTACGTTTTTGTACTAATAACTCCTCTCTACTGATGCTTCTTGCTTTATTAAATGCATTGTTGATCACCCTGTTTTTGTACCCTCATTCCTGAAATCTGAGTAATTTCTTGAGCCCTAAAATCAAAATCATCTTCCTTGTCACAGATTCTTTTTAACCTCTGAAACTGTCCGAAGGGAATATTGTCGATCAACTCAACCATGAAGGGTGAAAACTATCTGCTCTTAAAATAGTATTTCTATCTGTTTCCTTCCTAAAAATAGTAGTATGTAATACACCATTGCCTTCTTTAAAAGTCCAAGAAATGTAACAGTATGTAGAAAAATCAAGACTCAACTTCAAATTCACATTGGTATTAAAGTATGACTGAAAGACTAACAGATCTGCTTCTGAACCTATCCATATCAAAATTATATAATCTATATATCTACCCCACTACATCACATTCTTTAAATATGGATTTGAATCAGAAAATAAAAATGTATTTTCCCAAAATCCTAAAAACATATGCATAATTTGGGGCAAAACAGGCACCCATTGCTGTACCTTTAATTTGTTTATAGAATTCATCGTGAAACAGAAAGAAGTTGTTAATGTCCATTCTGCTAATTGCATAATAAAACATGCCGTTGGCCTTTCAGTAGATGATCTCATATCTAAATAGTATGATAATGCTTCCAGCCCATATTTATGGTCTATATTCGTATACAATGATTCAACATCCATAGTCACCAGTATAGATGATTCTGTAGTTTTAATTTCTTTAACGATATTCAATACATAAGTTGTATCTTGAATGAACGAGGGGAGTTCACTAACCAATGGTTCAATAAAATAATCCACACATTTTGAAGCCGGCTCTGTAATAGACCCATTACCACTAATTATAGGGCTCCCTGGTGGATTTTCCAGATTTTTGTGTACTTTTGGAAGCATATAAAAAGTAGGAATCCTAGGATCTTTACAAAATAGAAAATCACGTTCATTTTTTGAAATCCATCCCTCATTTTCAGCATGTAATAAAATGTTAGTCAATTCATTTAATACTTTCTATTGGATTAAATTGCAGGCGCTGATAGTACTCACAATTTTGTAGTTGTCTAAAGGCTTCTTTGATGTACTGATCTCTGACCCATACAACAACTGCACCTCCCTTATCCTCTCTTTTTATTACAAGGGGGGAATTAGACCTTGTACCTTTTTTGTAATAAGAATTCAGATCTGGAAGTGTTATATTGTTGATCTTGTGTGTTTTTTTTTTAAGAAATGTATACTATTGTAGCGAATCAGCTCATGGGGAAATATGAATAATTAATCATAACTAGTTATAATTAATTATAAATATTTAGATCCGCTGTAGATATTTACTTGACCTCTCAGGGTCAACTGTCTGTCAATTCTAAGAACGTTAATTTCCTGGTTAAGGGAAATAACTTTCTTACTGTACAACTCTACACAGAGCTTGTAGCATAAATCTGCGAGATTAGGGACTCCAGTTGTGAGCAAACAATGAACAACGTCAAGTGTGATACAAGTAAGACTTTATTAACTACATAAACACTTAAACTAGTCTAACATACTACATACACATACACACATGCACACACACACACAGTTGGTATAGGAAAGCGTTAAAGCTTAATGCAGTAAAGAGGAGAGAAAATAAGAATAAAGTTATTATTGTACCATTTGATATTCAGCAGATTTACAGCCTGAAGGAAACATCAGATTCTTAGTTCAAACACACCTTTGTAAAAAGGTGCAAATGATACCTAAGGTATCAATTAATAAGACTAAGTCTGATACTTGCACGTCTCGCTCGTTTAGATCATCAGAAGGCGAATTCATAGATACTAAACATGGTAGGATAACATATAGGCAAGATGACAGGACTGAGTGTTTCCATCATAAGCCTGCATAAAACAGTATAAAATCTCAAAGACAACATACACAATGATCTGAAGGATATGTGTGTTCATTCAAAGAAAGGTTTTCCTATGGATTAATTAGAAAAGAGTCCATTTCTACTGGGCACTCTGTCTCTTTCTAATTCAAAGGCAGTGATTTTCCCTACTTACATTCCATTAGGTCGTAAATGGCTCTGGTTTAGCAAAGGTATCGTGGTTGCCATGGTAACCAGTGGCCTGTGGTCATTCGCAGACATCCTGGCGCCCAGTCTATTGGGTGAGGGGTCTGTGACAACTTGTTAATCTAATGAATAGCTGATTTGTTAAATCAAATGAAAAAATGAGTTTTTGATTGGTCCAGACGCTACACTATGTACATACATACATTGATTTTTGTGGAGTCTGATTTATATATTTAAGTTTTTTTTTCCTCTCCTTTATACATGATTATATTGTGTTTGATTTAATTTGATATGTAATCGTCGAACTTCCTCTCTACTGTTTGTCCTGTGTAGAACGACCAGGTGATTGTTATTTGACTAATTAATTGCTGCTCAAAATTAACTCAGATTGTGTTTGTTACTCACACCCTGACGAAGGCAAAATAGAACTTATAGCCATGATGAAATAAACTTAAAACTTTTTGAATAAGATTCGAGTGCCTTGGACTACTATTATTCTTACACTGTCAACTGATATTTTTAACAGAAAAGAATGCAACGTGCTCGTAATCACGACTTCATATGTGGGAAATAGGAAGTTTCCAATAGTACGTAAAGACAGCAGAGAAGCGCTCTCACTCAGCACAGTGGAGTGCATCGTTTTGTTAACTTTGTGGTTTATAATTTTGAGTCGTTTGGGACGCGGTGACACACGGCCCTCTCACAGTATACATACGCAATCATGCAGCAAATATCATAAGTTCCTGGCCCACCGAGCCAGCTAAACGAACCGTGCCAGAGCGCGGCACGGAGCGATCACGCTAGTCAAACGAACCGGGCTTTGGGAGTGAAGCGCTCGGGCTCAAAATGCCTAATGTTAGTACACATTTTATTCTCCCGCATCCCGCACACACGAGTCTCTACCCACCCGCACCCGCACTCGCACTCGCCCATCTAGTGGTGTCCCGTGCCACTCTGTTGCGTTGGGTCCCGCGATAGTGCAGGTCTCTACTCGGAAAGGAGCCTGTTATAATGTTAAGATCGAGACTTTGGGCTCTGAGCATAACTTGTTTTTCTATAACAAACTATAAAATATTTTCTATAAAAATGTTAATGCCCAGGTAATGGCAAACAGCTTGTTTTATATTTAATTTGATTACATTACTGTTATAAGCTGAGATTTACAAGAAATATTTTAACTGCTACTATGTAAAAGGAATACTGCTGTAAAAAAAGCACCTCATTTGTTTAAAGTGTTTGCAAACCAATTGTTATTGCACTTTTGTTCATATAGCAGTACTTGAAATGAAAAATGAAAAAAGTGCACAATACACTACTTTTGAATACATTATTGAATTTTGTGCATAATGTGATTAATCACAGACAATCATATATATATACACACAGTGGTGTGAAAAAGTTTTTGCCCCCATCCTGTTTTTATTTTTATTTTTTTTGCACATTTGTCACACTTGATTGATTCAGATCATCAAACTAATTTTAATAATACACAAAGATAACCCGAGTAAATACAAAATGTAGTTTTGAAATAATGATTTCATTTATTAAGGGAAAAAAGCTGTCCAAACCT
>NW_015506174.1:645672-646360 GCF_001515645.1 Sinocyclocheilus grahami | reverse complement strand
GTTCAGGTGTGTAGTACCAGACTTTTAACTGAAGACTCCGATGGAACTTAAATAAGTCCACTTTGGTCTGGAATTCTTTCGCTGTATTTGTTGGTGCATAGGTCAGACCTTTTAAACTTCCAGGCTTAAATGGGGAATTAGACCTTTTTTTGTAATAAGAATTCAGATCTGGAAGTATTATATTGTTGATCTTGTTTTGTATTTTTTTTTTAAGAAATGTATACTATGTACATACATACATTGATTTGTGGAGTCTGATTTATATATTTAAGTTTATTTTTATTTTTTCCTCTCCTTTATACATGATTATATTGTGTTTGATTTAATTTGATATGTAATCGTCGAACTTCCTCTCTACTGTTTGTCCTGTGTAGAACGACCAGGTGATTGTTATTTGACTAATTAATTGCTGCTCAAAATTAACTCAGATTGTGTTTGTTACTCACACCCTGACGAAGGCAAAATAGAACTTATAGCCATGATGAAATAAACTTAAAACTTTTTGAATAAGATTCGAGTGCCTTGGACTACTATTATTCTTACACTGTCAACTGATATTTTTAACAGAAAAGAATGCAACGTGCTCGTAATCACGACTTGGAAATAGGGAAATAGGAAGTTTCCAATAGTACGTAAAGACAGCAGAGAAGCGCTCTCACTCAGCACAGTGGAGTGCATTAACTTTGTG
>NW_015506174.1:642179-645615 GCF_001515645.1 Sinocyclocheilus grahami | reverse complement strand
CACTCGCACTCGCCCATCTAGTGGTGTCCCGTGCCACTCTGTTGCGTTGGGTCCCGCGATAGTGCAGGTCTCTACTCGGAAAGGAGCCTGTTATAATGTTAAGATCGAGACTTTGGGCTCTGAGCATAACTTGTTTTTCTATAACAAACTATAAAATATTTTCTATAAAAATGTTAATGCCCAGGTAATGGCAAACAGCTTGTTTTATATTTAATTTGATTACATTACTGTTATAAGCTGAGATTTACAAGAAATATTTTAACTGCTACTATGTAAAAGGAATACTGCTGTAAAAAAAGCACCTCATTTGTTTAAAGTGTTTGCAAACCAATTGTTATTGCACTTTTGTTCATATAGCAGTACTTGAAATGAAAAATGAAAAAAGTGCACAATACACTACTTTTGAATACATTATTGAATTTTGTGCATAATGTGATTAATCACAGACAATCATATATATATACACACAGTGGTGTGAAAAAGTTTTTGCCCCCATCCTGTTTTTATTTTTATTTTTTTTGCACATTTGTCACACTTGATTGATTCAGATCATCAAACTAATTTTAATAATACACAAAGATAACCCGAGTAAATACAAAATGTAGTTTTGAAATAATGATTTCATTTATTAAGGGAAAAAAGCTGTCCAAACCTGCCTGGCACTACTTGAAAAAGTAATTGCCCCCTAAATCTAATAACTGGTTGTGCCAATCTTTGCAGCAACAACTGCAATCAAATGTTTGTGATAACTGGCAATAAGTCTTCCACATCGCTGTGGAGGAATTTTGGCCCACTCTTTGCATATTTATTTTAATTCAGCCACATTGGAGGGTTTTCGAGTATGAATGAACTGTTTAAGGTCATGCCACAGCATCTCAATCAGATTTAAATCTGGACTTTGACTTGACCACTCCAAAACCTTAATTTTGTTTTTCTTGAGCCATTCAGAGGTGGACTTGCTTGAACACAAGCCTTGAGCTTGAGGTCACAAACTGATGGCCGGACATTCTCCTTCAGGAATTTCTGAGTGCAGAATTCATGGCTCCATCAATTATGGCAAGTCGTTCAGGTCCTGAAGCTGCAAAGCAGCCCCGGACGATCACACTTCCACCACCATGTTTGACTGTTGGTATGATATTCTTTTTATGAAATGCTGTGTTGGTTTTACCCCAGATGTAACGGGACACACACCTTCCAAAAAGTTCAACTTTTTTGTTTTTCATGTCCGCAGGTTGAAAAAGGACCCAAATAACGTGATATTTAGCCCATGGAATGCAAATTTTACCAGGGGAACCCCACTAAAACACGTGTATTTTATCCCCGGAATGCGATTTTTAATGGGGGACCCCCCTCGAAATGCGATTGGGCAGGTTTTGTTGTGAAAACCTGGCAACCTCTTCATAAAAGCAGTGGTGACCTCAAGAGCAGGGAACGCATCAAACTAACAAAACACCCCGATCAAGTTCAAGCAGGTAAGTTTCAATTACATTTTTAATATTTAGAGCTTCTGTTATGAATATTATTCCATATTTTAATTTGAATGTTGGATTGAAATAATCATCGCCATTAGCGTATACGTAGTTAATCATTAGCATAAGCGCGGCTAACTCTAATATAATGAGCATTAGAATTAAGTTTCTTTGCTAACTATTTAATGCTCCTATAACTTTTATTACTGTAAAAAACAGGAGGACATAATGGTATTTACTATTTTTTTACACACCAGAGGCTTTTAAATGAACTGTGTATCCAAAATATGCATGTTAGAAAATATACAAATGTATGGTTAACAGTGTCTATGTCATATCAGTCTGTCAGAAAAACAGTTGTTGTTGTTTTTTTTTAGTTAGTTGTAATTCTTTGCTGAATATCTCTAGCAGGTTTTAAAAGCCCTTGAAAATTAAATATGAACAATGATTTCATTTATTAAGGGAAAAAAGCTGTCCAAACCTGCCTGGCACTACTTGAAAAAGTAATTGCCCCCTAAATCTAATAACTGGTTGTGCCAATCTTTGCAGCAACAACTGCAATCAAATGTTTGTGATAACTGGCAATAAGTCTTCCACATCGCTGTGGAGGAATTTTGGCCCACTCTTTGCATATTTATTTTAATTCAGCCACATTGGAGGGTTTTCGAGTATGAATGAACTGTTTAAGGTCATGCCACAGCATCTCAATCAGATTTAAATCTGGACTTTGACTTGACCACTCCAAAACCTTAATTTTGTTTTTCTTGAGCCATTCAGAGGTGGACTTGCTTGAACACAAGCCTTGAGCTTGAGGTCACAAACTGATGGCCGGACATTCTCCTTCAGGAATTTCTGAGTGCAGAATTCATGGCTCCATCAATTATGGCAAGTCGTTCAGGTCCTGAAGCTGCAAAGCAGCCCCGGACGATCACACTTCCACCACCATGTTTGACTGTTGGTATGATATTCTTTTTATGAAATGCTGTGTTGGTTTTACCCCAGATGTAACGGGACACACACCTTCCAAAAAGTTCAACTTTTTTGTTTTTCATGTCCGCAGGTTGAAAAAGGACCCAAATAACGTGATATTTAGCCCATGGAATGCAAATTTTACCAGGGGAACCCCACTAAAACACGTGTATTTTATCCCCGGAATGCGATTTTTAATGGGGGACCCCCCTCGAAATGCGATTGGGCAGGTTTTGTTGTGAAAACCTGGCAACCTCTTCATAAAAGCAGTGGTGACCTCAAGAGCAGGGAACGCATCAAACTAACAAAACACCCCGATCAAGTTCAAGCAGGTAAGTTTCAATTACATTTTTAATATTTAGAGCTTCTGTTATGAATATTATTCCATATTTTAATTTGAATGTTGGATTGAAATAATCATCGCCATTAGCGTATACGTAGTTAATCATTAGCATAAGCGCGGCTAACTCTAATATAATGAGCATTAGAATTAAGTTTCTTTGCTAACTATTTAATGCTCCTATAACTTTTATTACTGTAAAAAACAGGAGGACATAATGGTATTTACTATTTTTTTACACACCAGAGGCTTTTAAATGAACTGTGTATCCAAAATATGCATGTTAGAAAATATACAAATGTATGGTTAACAGTGTCTATGTCATATCAGTCTGTCAGAAAAACAGTTGTTGTTGTTTTTTTTTAGTTAGTTGTAATTCTTTGCTGAATATCTCTAGCAGGTTTTAAAAGCCCTTGAAAATTAAATATGAACACAGTTTGCATTAAATAAGAGTACAGTCAAATTTGATCTCCTGTATTGGCTTTACTGTACACTGACTTAATGTTTTCTAACATGAGCTAGATCTAGTAACATCTTACAGTGAGTGAACAATATATTTTTACAACATTCATTAATGTTTGTGAATGTTATTTAATACAAGCACTTGATCATTCATGTTTGTTCATTGTGCATTAAATAATTTTAACAGATTGAACTT
>NW_015506174.1:626645-642101 GCF_001515645.1 Sinocyclocheilus grahami | reverse complement strand
TCTAGCAGGTTTTAAAAGCCCTTTAAAATTAAATATGAACACAGTTTGGATTAAATAAAAGTACAGTCAAATTTTATCTCCTGTATAGACTTTACTGTACAATGTTAGATCTAGTAACATCTTACAGTGAGTGAATAATATATTTTTAAAACATTCATTAAATGTTTGTGAATGTTAATACAAGCACTTGATCATTCATGTTTGTTCATTGTGCATTAAATAATTTTAACAGATTGAACTTGTGATTTATGTATTAGTACATTTTGAAATTAACCCTAAGAAGAAGAATTGCCATATAACTATTGTTTATTGTTAGGTCATGTTATCTAACAAATGAAATATTATTGTAAAGTGTTTTTAATACTACAGTTTCCATTTATTTGATATACATTTAATATAGGTAATATTATCTAAATTTATTATAAAAGCAAAGGTTTGTTGTTTACTGAATAGTTATATTTTAGCTGGTGTCAATGATCTAATGTTGCATTTGGTCAGACTCAGCCCATTGCTTTACTTAAGTATATTATATGTTCCTTTTACAGCTGCAGACTGAGGAAGATCCTGAAACACACCAGCAAACCCTAAAACAGACAACAGTTTACAGATATTTTTCAGTGGCAGCAGAACTATGACTAAACTTTTGGGTGAAACTTGTTTACTCTATTCATACTTTTATTACTTGTGGAAAAACTTGAAACAATTTTAAATAAATATAAAGAATGGCATTGGTTTTGTACATTTTATTTTTGATTAATGTTATTTATAAAAAACAATGTTGTTCAATTAACATGTTTTTGTGTTTTGCTTTGGTACCGAAATTGGATCTCATCTGTTCTTGAATTTATTTCAATTGCGGCATGATGTTTTGCTCTTTAAGCATGCTTCACTTTGTCAGACAGGTTCTATTGTGTTTTATTAGGAGATGCACAACAGTTCTTCTGTGGCTTTATAGGTAATATTTTCACCTACACAATTTAGAAAAATCAGACAATATTATGTCTAATATAAACCACAATATTAACTTCTTATTACTGAATTGTTGTAAATAAATATCACATTTGGAACTGGTCAGTGCTCAATAAATGCTGGGAAATCTCTTCATGTAGCCCCAAGAGTGATTACTGATAAACTGTCTGAAAAAAAGACACCCACTGACTTTCAAAACTGCTAACGACTTTCTACTTCGAGGACCTTCATAGAAATGTAGTGGAGGGAAAAGTACAATATCTGTCTTTCAAATGTAGTGAAGTTAGAGTCATAAGTTCCCAGAAAAAATAATACTCAAGTAAAGTACAGATACTCAAAAAGTGTACTTAAGTACAATATACAATACTCAAGTAAATTTACTTAGTTACTGTCCGCCTCTGGTGATTTCTTGATTCAACAGGTCTGGCAGTAATCAGGCCTGGTGAGGTGTTTTGTTGTTGGATGTAATAATGAACATAGTAGTCGTCGTTTACTCCCAGCATCAGAGCCACTGAAGACACAGTGGATTAAGATGGTTTTTGAAGGGAATGCATCCCCCGATCTGCCTAAATGTGTCTATGTTCAGGCGAATCATTCAGCTTCATTTCCAGAAGAAGTGAGTATATGATTTTATTTTATTTTTTAATGAATTTTGCAAATCACCTTTCCTAATAATGTGCTAGATAGCAAGTTTTACGATGAATGCGGCTAAAGTTTACAGTCTCTCAGAGAACTGTATGTCACCCCACAGAGGGTGAGGGGCGGGGATAGCAGAGCTTATTAGCATTTAAAGGGAAATGCACTGAAACAGCTTGCTGTGAAAAGAGCTGTTTTTGACAGGGTAAATAGGATGCTGTTTTACACTACCATTGAGAAATTTTAACCAAAGTATGTTATAGACTTTTCATTAAGACCCTAAATAATCATATCAACTTGTGGAAAATGGGCATCCGATGACCCCTTTAAAAATGTACCTCAAAAGGAAGATTTCACTTTCTTTAGTATCCCAGAAAGCATGTAGTAATCGGCCCGAGCTCAGCGGGCCCACGGCACCTGCAGCTCAGACTCGGCATCGGCGAGTGTTATCCGGGCCAAGTGTGGCCTGCAATTCGCTCTCACGCATGTGCTTGTGATGCGGCTGTAAAGCACTGGCCCGATTCCTGTACACCGTAACCCGCCCGGATCTGGCTGTAGAGTCCGGGCCACTTCTGGCAATGACTCGGCTTGGTTCAGTCATAGATGGTTACATTAATATAGCAATAATTATCATAAAACTGTTTTAAATTTGACTTAAGACCTCTGCAAATGTTTATAAAGTTAACTACACGTTTAATGTTGTGAATTTGTCAAAAACTAAATATATGCAATAAAGTAAAAAAAAAAAACAATATTAAAGGGCTCATATGATGTTGCTAAAAATAATATTATTTTATGTTTTTGGTGTTATGAAATGTGTTTAAGGTTCAAAAAACACATTATTTTCCACATACTGTATATTATTGTTTTGTTTGTTAAATGAAAACGTACTTACAGACTGTGAGTCAGAACAGCCGGTATTGTTGTCTACTCTCGCAGGATCAGGAAACAGTCCTCCATAAAATGTGCTACACACATCTTAATATTTGGGTTGAACTGTTCTGGAACAGTGTTGTAAATACAACTTGATTTCTAGTTGTGTCCTTCCAAAAGAGCCGGCGGCTAGAGTGAGCGGAGGCTGGCGGGCTTGCGGCAACCTGCATGTGATGACCCCAGGCTGGACTTCGCTTTGTCCACAGTGAAAGCCGATCCGGTGATCCAGAGCGCAAACTTGATGTATTTCCTTAGCGAACCAGCACGGATCAGCTCTAGGCATGACGAAGTGGATAGCGTCCTCTTTTGGAAGGCCAAACAAAGTAGTTTCGCTTTCACAATGAAACACACGGCAACAACAATACTACAGCGAGAATCAAAGTTACGCCTTATTTCTCTGCGTGAACATTTTGGCGGTGTTATGCAAATCTTCCCACATCGTGACATAGACATGTGGGAGCGTGTTAGAACGAGCCGTTTTAGGAATGCGTGGTTGACTCTTAACTTTAGTCTTTGCAACTTTACAGATCTTCTTTATGCACCAAGAGCTTGTAACACTCCAAAGAGAAAGGAAAAATTGAAATCGCATCATATGACCCTTTTAAAAGTGCTTAATAGGACAGAACATTCTCTAATATTTATAACAATAGCAAATCTATTTATGTAATGCGCAGCAGGTCATTCTTTTATACGCGTACTTGGATGAATTTCAACACGCTTCATTGCGCTCTAGGTGATCCATTCACCTTCACTCAAGCAGCGTGGCAGGAGTTTTGTACCTCTGCTGGTGGGTGACGTCCACCATGTTTGTGCTGTTTGGATGCAAACAAAACAATGGATTATTTACCAAGATACAGTATTCTGGTAAGCATCATTGAGCATTTATTTTTAGTATTTTACTAGCGCAAGCGCTAAGCTCATAAAAGAACTTGCAAAAGTTAACCTCACGTGCGAGACTGCAGTGAATGCGGCTTTCTTGTTTTGCCTGAAACATAATTAAAACAAATATATATACAGTATATATCTTTTTAATATTTGGTCTAAGTATTGTTGTGTGAGTCTTGAGTGTTTACGCTGCAGAAAACTTTGACGAGCAACACTACGATCCGCCAACAGACGTGGAAGAGGAGGATGATGGCGATCCAGCATATACAAAGAGAAAGGTTTGTTTGTATTTTTAGCTTCCAAATTCTTATTTTTGTAAATTCAATGGCAATAAGCAAACTTTTTTTTTTTCCATATTTCTTAAAGGACGTGAGAGTGAAGACGATATGTTTTAGTGTGTATGCCTATTGTTACGACCTGCGTTTCTTGTATTTGCCGTGTTGTGTGTGTGTGTGTGTGTTTGTTCTGCAATAGCTCTGTCCTGCTTTTACAGCTGCCAAATAAGCAGACTGTACATGTACAGATGCTTATCTCTGCCCAAACACATGTGACTACAACACAAATACAGCATCACAGTCCATCACTTTTGTTGCTACTTTAATTGCTTATTTTTTCAGGATGTAGAGACACAAAGGAGTAACTGAGTATTTCTCTTATCATGCCACAATTTTATTTTAATATATCTATGTTTTGTAGTAACCAAGAGAAGTGTCATCGCTGAAGAAATGGCAGACGTTACTCCACAGACACCTGTGAACACCGAACAGTGGTTGGAGTCCAAGGCAGTAGACATCATCTTTGTTATACTTCTCTGACTGGACTAGTAAGGAGCATAAGAGCCAATGAGAAAGTAAGTTGAAGTAAAATGTCTGTATTTACTATTTCACCATGTTATTTTCTGCAGTAACTGTGGGGAATATTAACGGAAGAGACCTACTTATCAACAGCAAGCTTTGGGTCTACTGAATGTGTATTTTTCAAGCATTTTATTGCAGCATTCACTGTTATTTCTCTGCATAGTGATGACTGGTGAAAAGTGTTTTTTAGCAATTTAGCAAAAGCAATTAAGAATTATATACAGTGGTGGCCAAAACTGTTAGAACACTTGGCATATTTAAGAGGTTTCAGTTGATTTTGTTGACCATTACAATACCCATAAAACTATTGACGGAACTACCTGTGACAGAAGGAATATGCTGGAACATTGAACATGACGGGACCTTAACCAAATTGAGCACATTTTGGGCGAGTTGGAAAATAAACTGGACAGATATATTGTACATTCAAAGTAAAGCCTTTGGCTTGAGTTGCAGGAGGCATGGGATAACATTAGTGTTGAAGTTCTCAGGAAATATATTGACACTATGCCAGAGAGATGTGCTGCTGTATTTCCTGCAAAAGGTGGACATACCAAATATTAGAGTTAAAGGGGATAAAAACAGTACGACTCACTTCATCTTGATTTTTTTTTAACTCAGAGCAGCCATCTGCATGTTTCATTAATATATTATGAAATTAAATCAAGCAAATCCTTAAATCATGAGGCAAAAATTATCAATATTTTCAGATCTGTCAGGTGTTCTAACAATTTTGGCCACCACTGTATATATAATAGAAAATAACTTTTTTTTTGCTGCATTTAGAATTATTATAATATTATTTTATTGTATTGTAAATATTCTATGCTAAGATTTCAATATAAATTATCAATATTTTCAGATCTGTCAGGTGTTCTAACAATTTTGGCCACCACTGTATATATAATAGAAAATAACTTTTTTTTGCTGCATTTAGAATTATTATAATATTATTTTATTGTATTGTAAATATTCTATGCTAAGATTTCAATATTTTTTTCAATAGAATTACTGTGGAAAAGAATGATTTGTTTGTTTGTTTGTTTGGTAGCTTGGACTACCAACTGAGAAACCTCTGGGACAACCAATCAAAGGAACCTTGGAGATCAGTGAATGCAAGACCACCAAACAAAGGAACCTCTGGGATCACAGAAGCTGGAATCATATAATACACCAAAGTAAAGTCCACCAAGATCACCAAATCTCCAATTGGAGGACTTACGTTGAGCATATCAACAATGTTTACATGCACCCTTATAATGTAATTGAGAGATAATGAGATTCTGGCAATATAGCGATTAAACTTTAGCTTATGTAAACGCAATACTTAGATCAAATTGATGTGATTGACCAACATGTAACAAGCTCTGGCGAAAAAGTGGATGGACAAGGTGGGGCTGGAGAGATGGACTAAGGTGGTACAGGCAGGGCAAGCCAGGGAGTTACAGCAAAAACCGGGGGAGACTAGACAGGAGGACCATCAGCAGGGCTAGCAATATAACATTTTAGCATGTTATTTGTCCCACTCCATTTGTTACAATCATAAATGGTACCTCAATTCATGTGTTTTGTTAAATAAACGTGCACTCTGACTTTTGTAAGTAGTCAATTTGTGATTTTCCCAAATAATAGAGACCATAACATTTTAGAAACCACATAGAAATGTGGCAAAACACCACATAAAAATGCCTTGGCAACAATTTACAACACCAGGTGTGAAGGTGATTATGGGCAGGCAGGGACCATTTGTAATTTTGCTATGACAATGTAACTATCCAATTCAATGTGCTGATGTTTTCGGATTTTTGGCAATAATGTACCACTTAACAAACATTATGTTTTGGCAGCTACCTGTCATAGAATTTGCCAGTGACATGGTTATGTGCATTATATTAAAAGTCGCTTTGGTAGGAAATCATGTGCAAAGAAAATGTCAATGTTTGTAACTGCTTTCTGGGGTTTCTGACACATTGTAAGCCTATTTTTCCTGCTGAGAAGCCAAAGATTTCTGCAATAAAGTAAAGTAAGACCATTTTCTTCAACATGGTGGCGTCTACAAAGCTACAGTGAATTTCAGCTGATGTCTCCTTCTGTCACCACACTGAGCCTTAGTTCCTCATTAGGAGCAGATCCTGAGCCAGGATACGCTTCAGCAGCCTCCTGCCTCCAATTAGCTCATCTAATGGTTGTCATAACCATCCAGATCAACTTTTATGCTTAAATAAAATGCTGGAGGGCCCTGCCATTCTTCATTATACATATACAATGACTTAAATTCTGATCCCCCCTTAAATCTGTCCAAAAATAGTACTGGGTGACGCACCTTCTCTGTGGAGGTAGAAGGGACCAAAGTGCAGCAAGACAAAAACAGAAGTGAATATGCTGAAATAAGCATACAGTACAGGGCATAGGTTCATTTGAAACATGTTCACATATTTAAAAATATCAGTGTTGTCTGGTGCTGCTTTGACTGAAGGCGAGATTTGAATATGTGTTGATGCTGTCAGGCTCATGTGGTTCGTACAAGGACAGATGTTTGACCTGACAGTGGTGTAGTTAGTCTCTGAGCCTCTTTTAGCAGCAGGGTTCATGATCAGAGGTCAGAGAGCTATAGCTCATCTCTGTAAAGAATCCAGGAGCTGTCAGACCTGCAATATCATGCTTTCGACTGATGTGGTCCGGGTTCAGGGAAAGGGACTTCCTCTCTGCAACGGGGATGAGAGGATAAAAGGAGGGGGTGGTGAAAGTTTACAAATCCTCCTGTCAATCCTGTCAGATGCATTTCATCACTCAGACAGAAGAGGAAAAGAGGGCATAGTGTAAATATATTTATGATGCCTAAGATGGTTTGACTGAACATGCATTCATATAACAAATATGCTAGAAGAATTGAGACTGTCACACAAATTTGAAAATCAGTTCATGCCTCTTATGCCTGTAGTTAGCTTTCACACTTTTGTGAAATTAGCTAAATATTGGTAGTGTTGAACATGCTGGTTCATGTAGATGTTTTAACAGTTAAGGAAATAATGTGAAAGTGAATGCAAGAAAAGTATCACATTATTGAAAATGTGAGTAAACCACAATCGTAAGAAGCCTTATTACTGCCTTAATTCTGATTGTCAACATTTGATTTATAAGCACCATCAAAGAAGACATGCTGTGCAACTCTTCATCTGTTCTTTATTTTAACTTTACCTTGCTTGTAGTGTGTGAAGTGAGGACATAACCCTGGTTTGACATTTCTCTCTCAAGAGGATTGCTTGTCAGGTGTGTGATGTTTGACATGTGAACACAGCAAGGGTTTATCGGGCCCATTTGACAGGGCTGACTCCCTGAACATGTTTACATTATCCCTGCATGCTGATGAAGGTCAGAACTAAACAATAAAGATACGTACATTTTAATCCTCCGTAACAGTTGGTCACTTAAACACTCAAAGACAGAAAACCACACTTTACCTTTTTCTAAACAAACAATAAATGCTACCAAATTATGTATTGCTGTGTAATTTATGTGCCTCTGTGGAACTGCAAAAAATAGCGTTATGTTCCGAATGTAACACAAGGTTACTGTTCAGTATATACATGTTTTATTATTAAATGTGAAACAATGCAATATGCAAATATACATATTTTAATTCATTTTGTATCAGATGTATAGTAACTCTTGCCAGTACAAATAATGAGAAAGACATTTTACAAAATCTTACAGACATAAAAAAAAAAACTTACAGAAACTCATGATGTTTATCATATCCTAATGTCTCCATGCCTTATTAGTCACATTTAGCAGATCCTGCGGAGGCGAGAGTAGTTTTAACAATCCAAAAAGAGTGCATGTCACACCTCTTTTCATCAATTTGCACTGGCTACCAATAGCTGCTCGCATAAAATTCAAGGCTTTTATGTTTGCATACAAAACAGCCAGTGCAAGCCAGTGGCTCTGCACCCCTTTACCAATCCGGGCAGCTGTATCCTTAGCCATCTTCAAGAAACAGCTAAAGACACATCTCTTCCATCTTTATTTGACCCTCTAACTCTAGCACTCTCTATTCTAATTCTATTCTTTAAAAAAAAAAACTTGCCCCTTTTAGACTTGCATTGCATTCATTTAATAATTGCTTGTTTTCTATTTATTTATTTTCTTTTTATGTATTATACAATTAACAAAAAGCAAAAAAAGGCCTCTAAAGCCCTGTTCATACCAAGAACGATAACTATAAAGATAACTATAAAGATAACAATATTAGCGTTCACACCAGTGAACGATATCGTCTGTTTATTCTAAGTGCACGCTCATCTGCCGCTTTAAGTTCTCGAGCTCGTTACAGCAGGGTGGATTCTGATTGGCTGCCAATTTTTTATCGTTCATCAGCTGGACAAAAATCGTTTTGAAAGTGATTCCAACAATATAATTTCTCTTTGTCTTTATCGTTATATTTGTGGTGTGGACTCTGCTATTCTTTAATATTGAGAATGATTTTTAGAGCTGAATCTTTATCGTTTACTTTTTTAGTTATCGTCTTTGGTGTGAACGGGCCTTAATACTAGTTTGCTCTATTCTTTTTCTATTCTGTTTTCTTTTTTTATTTATTATATAATAAAAAAAAACCTTGCCATGTGTACTGCATTAGGCTAACTGAGACTTGTCATAGCACTTGCATATCGTAGTTCTTTTGTTAATTTTGATTGCTTCCATTGTCCTCATTTGTTAGTCGATTTGGATAAAAGCGTCTGCTAAATGACTAAATGACTAAATGTAAATGAATGAGTGAATGAATTCATTATATATTTTCATAAACAGCATTCACAAACACTCATACCTACCCTTCCTCTCCTCCCCCTGCCCTCCATTGTTTAAACAAATATTTAGTCTTGCTCCTCATATGCTATTGGTTGAGCCTGATGTTGACATGTCAAGTCGGTGAAACAAACGGAGCAAAAAGTGCTGCTGATTCACTGTGTTTACAATATATACGTAAATCAACCTACAAATACCTTACTTATATGACTCATTAAACTGGAATAGGAGAAAGAATTTTAACATTCAAACTTTACACTTCACCTTTAAAGCTAATTACATTTAGAACTAACCTATCTATCTCAGTGTCCTTCTGCCTCTCTCTCTCTCTCTTTCTTATTCTCTTTTCCATCTCCAAGGCAGAATACTCCATGGCATTAAAGATGACAAGGTCATCATCTCATACACTCACTTTCTGACATGATTTATGAACCTCTGTACATCCGATTCCACTTTACAATACATATATTCCCTGCATGTGATTGACTCTTTCAGCTCTCTCAGAGATTTGATCTCCCTTTTTCACCAATAAAGGACTGAAATAAGGAAAGTCACAGTCTCTCAACACCCCTAGTGGCAGATCCGTTTCTTTAAGTGACAAGAACTATTATTTTTGTAAAAAAAAATAAAAACTTTTTTTTTTTTGCTGGCTAGCATTACAATACAAATGGCTTTTGTGGCCCTATCTGGGGGTCCCGGGACATACCTTTCAAAACTTTCAAAACACCCTTGACAGTGTGAGATTGCAGGGAACTGGCCCCTCAGGCCTGGTCTATAATCCAGTGCTGGTCCCATTGCAAGAGCCTTATGCCTGTTTCATTTATTTAATACATTCCTCATGGTTCTCTTATAACCATAAATATAAAAACAATTTATAGACAAAAAAGATGGAGATGCTGTTAGGTCCAATACAGGACTATAAGCCAAAACTACACAAGTATATGAATGCAGACACAATGTAATGCAAGTGCTATTTCATGGATCGTTGTCTTCTGAAATCCAACAGACGTATGTGTTGAATTCTCTGCTCCAAGAGTTGCTAGAGGGAACTGGCATAGATCACTACTGTCATAAAGGAACAACTGGAAATATTAAAGGGGTCATATGATGCTGCTAAAAAGAACAGTATTTTGTGTATTTGGTATAATGAAATGTGTTTATGCGGTTTAAGGTAAAAAAAAAAACATTATTTTCCACATACTGTACATTATTGTTTCTCCTATATGCCCCGCCTTTCTGAAACGCATCGATTTTTACAAAGCTCATCGGTCTGAAAAAGCGAGGTGTGCTGTGATTGGCCACCTATCCAGTGCTTTGTGATTGGCCGAATACCTCAAGCGTGAGACGGAAATGTTATGCCCCTCACCATATTGTGATGATGCCCTGTCAGGCCGGAGCAATGATTCAAAAACATGAAAACCCATTATAAACGAGGCATTCGTTGCATCCAGTGGGGACATAATTATGGATTATAATGACTTATACTACCTTCTTACGCGTTCCGTTGCATAATGCCGCATAAACATAAAACCATGTCTGCATTTGTGATCGGAGAAATGACAAACAACAAGCACTACTCTACACTGCCCAAAAAAATGGCTTTAAATATATAAAATATAACAACTCTTTAAATATAAAAGACGTACTTACAGTCTTTGAGTCAGAACAGCCGGCATTGTAGTCTCTTCCAGGATCAGGAAACTCTTCCAGGATCAGGAAACAGTCCTCCATAAAATGTGCTGCACACATCCGAATATTTGGGTTGAAGTGTTCTGGAACAGTGTTGTAAATACAACTTAACCACTGATTTCTAGTCATGTCCATTTTTGGAAGGCCAAACAAAGTAGTTTCGCTTTCACAATGAAACAGCGTCACACACCGCGGCCTACAGTGAGCAGAGGCTGGGGGCTAGCATGAGGAACGGCTGGAGGGTTAGAGTGAGCAGAGGGCTTGAGAACGGCGCGGCCGTCTGTTGGCAGTGAGATGGCAAAGTGCTCGCATGTGTTACTCATAAAAATTGTTTTTGCATTTTTTTTTCATAATGCATAGAGAAAAAAGTCAAAGACAAAGAGACAAAAAAAAAGAAAGTTTTTTCCCCTTTCATTAAAAAAAAAGTTATTTGATTCCTACTTGACTTTAGAAGCTTTTATAGTTTCAACTTGATTTTCTTAATCAGTCCAAAAAGTACAATGAACTTATAACTGTAGGTTGTAACTTTGACACAATTTTTACTTAAACGTATGGCTTAGCTAGGAAAATATCCTTGCATCACACCACAAGCCAGTATGTACTTTCTTTGTATAATTAAAAAAAAAAAAGTGTTGGTGCTTTTTCCCCATAACAAAATAATGAACCTCTTTTTTTTCTTGAATACATTTCTTGGAAGGAACCAAAAAAAAAAGAGTTGAGTTGGAGTATAGTTCCAGTCCTAATAAAACACACTTAAAGTAAACACACTTAAAGTAATCAATGTCTTCAAGATAACTAGAAAGTTACAGGCAGGTGAGTTTGATTAAGATAAGCATATGTTATTTTTATTGTTTTAGTTAATTATTATATCAGTAGTACAGTATGTGATGAATTATACACACAATCACTATACATAATTAACTCTAATTCACTCTAAATCCTAATCGAAATCCTAATTTATATCAGTGCTGGCAGGAACAACTGGCTTACTGCACCTGTTTCTATGCTTAATGGCCCCAGTTTGTGTAAATGGCATACAGTATGTGGGGGACTGTGACGATAGACAGTGGCCAGCAGCTAGTGTTTGGACAAGAACATGGATATTCCAATTGCTTTTGGACAGAACTTTGTGGTAAATCAGTGGTGTGGTTTTGCTTCTGGTGTGGTGTGGTTTTGTTTAGATGACGCTAGATACCGACACCCAATAAACACAGGGGCATAACCATTTTTAATCCAACCTAAAGGGTCTCCTGTTGTGCCCTCTCCTCCCCATAGTGTAATTGTTAGTGTAACTAATTGAATTTATTGCTTGAGTAGCAAAATTAAAATTTTGCCATAAAATGGTGTCTGTCTCTGTTCCAAAACTAATTGTCATGTGGAACTCTGCATTAAGTCTTTAATTGGGTTAAGTTGTTTCACATTTTACTTTCATTTTACTTTCTATGCCATAGAGATATCAGGCAGGAGATGACGGTCTTGTTCTTTCTCTTCTGGCAAACACACTCACACACACTGGGTGAGAATGAGTGCAGTTTTGGACTAGAGGACAGGTCTGAGCAAACGGATGGATTTGTGTGTTAATGCACGGCTGCGCTGGGAGAGTAATGAGGTGTAGCATATCAGACTAAGTGGCTAATGGGCTGTGAAGTCATTAGTGCAGTGCCACCCACTCTTTTTCTCTGCTTCTCCCTCTATGTCTTACTATCCCTGAATATTTGATAGTTTTGTGTTTGAGTGGCATCTGTTCTCTGTCTCTCTGCCATATGATACATCAATATACACATACATACATACATACATACATACACTCACTGTACAACATTTTTATATTCATGTGGACATGTGGATGTTTTACAGTTTTACAGTACATAATTTATTTTGCAACAGAAACTCATGCCATAGAGATATCAGGCAGGAGATGACGGTCTTGTTCTTTCTCTTCTGGCAAACACACTCACACACACTGGGTGAGAATGAGTGCAGTTTTGGACTAGAGGACAGGTCTGAGCAAATGGATGGATTTGTGTGTTAATGCACGGCTGCGCTGGGAGAGTAATGAGGTGTAGCATATCAGACTAAGTGGCTAATGGGCTGTGAAGTCATTAGTGCAGTGCCACCCACTCTTTTTCTCTGCTTCTCCCTCTATGTCTTACTATCCCTGAATATTTGATAGTTTTGTGTTTGAGTGGCATCTGTTCTCTGTCTCTTTGCCATATGATACATCAATATACACATACATACATACATACATACATACACTCACTGTACAACACATTTATATTATGTCAGCCATGTGGACATGTGGATGTTTTACAGTACATAATTTAAATCTCAATTTTGTTACAGAAACTCACTGTGATGGTCACGTGGAAAACAGTCTCATCAATATTAAAAAAAATATTGACAGCAAGAGATTTACCATAAGATGGCAATAAACTCAAGAAGTGCCTGTTATAGTATTAGTATAGTAGTAGTAAAGTAGATCAGCATCTTGATATGCCACACCTGTGAGGTGGATGGATTATCTCGGCAAAGGAGAAGTGCTCACTAACACAGATTTAGACAGATTTGTGAACAATATTTGAGAGAAATAGGCCTTTTGTGTACATAGAAAAAGTCTTAGATCTTTGAGTTCAGCTCATGAAAAATGGGGGAAAAAACAAAAGTGTTGCATTTACAATTTTGTTCAGTGTATATATACTTTTTTTTATTTTTTTTTATTTTAATGAGGCGGCAGTTAGATGCTCACAGAAAAGATGAGTTTTCAGTTGTTTCTTGAATATTGTGAGGGATTTGGCTGTCTGGGTGGAGTTAGGAAGGTCATTCTAAAAACAGGGTACAGTGAAAGAGAACATCCTTGAGAGAGATTTTGTGCCTCTCTGCAATGGGACCATGAACCACCGCTCGTTTACTGACTGCAAGCTTCTGGATGGGATGTAGACGTTTAGAGGAGAGTGGAGGAAGGAGGGTGCTGAGCCCGTGGATGTTCTGTAGGCAAGCACCAATGACTTGAACTTGATGCAGGCCACGACTGGTAGCCAGTGCAGAGAGATGAGAAGCGGAGTGACATGGGCCCTCTTGGGTTCATTGAAAACATTGGGAGTCCAGCCAGAAGAGCATTGCAATAGTCCAGCCTAGAAATGACAAGGGCCTGGACGAGAAACTCTGTTGCATGTTCTGTTAGGATGGGTCTGATCTTCCTGATGTTGTGTAGTGCAAACCTGCATGATTGTGCTGTTTTTGCATTATTTACATTTACATTTAGTCATTTTGCAGATGCTTTTATCCAAATCGACTTACAATTGGGGAATACATAAAGCAATTCTCCTTAAAGAGGCAAACAGACACAGGAAGTGCTTGAAATACCAAGTTTTAGGCATTGTTCAAATAAGTACAAGCTAGAAAAGGGAAGGAATAAATAAAGAGAAAGAAAAAGTCAAGTAGCGTTTAAAGAGATGAGTTTTCAGCTGTCGCTTGAAAATTGGCAGGGATTCAGCATTCCGGATAAGTGGCCTGGACAAGAAGTTGTGCAGCATGCTCTGTTAGAAAGGGCCTGATCTTTCTGATGTTGTGCAATGCAAACCTGCAAAATCGGGCAGTTTTTGCAATGTGGTCTTTGAAGGTCAGCTGGTCATCGAAGATTACACCAAGATTTCTGACCGAAGTTGATGGGGTAATTGTAGAAGAACCTAGCTGGATGGTGAAATCATGCTGTAGAGTTGGAGTGGCAGGGGAAAAAAGAAGCTCCGTCTTTGCCAGGTTGAGCTGTAGGTGATGTTCTTTCATCCATGCCGAGATGTCCACCAGGCAGCCTGATATCCGTGCAGCTACCGCTGGATCATCTGGTTGAAATGAGCGATAAAGCTGTGTGTCATCAGCATAGCAATGGTAGGAGAAGCCATGTGCCTGTATGATGAGACCCAGTGATGTAGTGTATATGGAGAAGAGGAGGGGTCCAAGAACTGATCCCTGAGGAACCCCAGTGACCAGTTGATGAGCTTTGGAGACCGCCCCTCCCCAGGCCACCCTGAAAGACCTACCAGTGAGATAGGATGTGATGCCCAGTGATGAGAGGGCAGACAGGAGGATCTGGTGATTGACAGTGTCAATAACAGCAGATAGATCAAGCAGAATAAGAACTGATGATTTGGAATAAGCTTTTGCCATTCGCAAGGCTTCCGTAACTGACAGTAACGCAGTCTCAGTTGAATGGCCACTCCTGAAACCTGACTGGTTAGCGTCCAGTTTGTTGTTCTGTGAAAGAAACAATGATACATGGTTGAAAACAACTCATTTGAGAGTTTTTCTATGAACGGAAGGAGAGAGACAGGTCTGTAGCTATCTGTAAGTGAAGTATTTAATGTAGGTTTTGTGAGCAGTGGGGTTACCCGAGCCTGCTTGAATAAAGTGGGGAAAGTGCCTGTGAGGAGAGATGTGTTGATGATATGTGTGAGTGGTGGTAAAAGTGTAGGAGAGATTGCATGGAGAAGGTGTGAGGGGATTGGGTCCAGAAGCCATGTTGTAGGATGGCTGGAGAGGAGAAGTTTTGATATTTCTGCCTCAGTGAGGGGACAGAAGGAGAAGATGGGAGTTTTAACAGTGGGTGTGGTTGATTTAAAGTCCTGTGTGTAGGGGGCTGAGAATTGACTACTGATTGTTCTAGTTTTGTCTGTGAAGAATGTGG